>NC_084631.1:38494830-38597330 GCF_033978795.1 Nerophis ophidion | reverse complement strand
CATATTATTGTACAGCATATTATAGTAAATTGTAAAAAAAAATACAGTTTTTTGCGTCAACTGCCAGTTTTTGACTGTAAAATCTAGGGTTGTAGTTTTTAACGATGTATTACTGTAAAGGGAAAGACGGTACATGTGTTTTTACGATAGAAAAACTGTCAGTTCTTTACAGCATATTATTGTACAGCATATTATTGTAAATTGTAAAAAAAAATACATTTTTTTGCGTCAAAATCTCTTAATTGAACTGCCAGTTTTTGACTGTAAAATCTAGGGTTGTAGTTTTTAACAATTTATTACTGTAAAGGGAAAGACGGTACATTTGTTTTAACGGTAGAAAAACTGCCAGTCCTTTACAGCGCATTAATGTAAATTGTAAAAAAAATAAAACAATTTGGAGTCAAAATCTGTTGATTGAACTGCCAGTTTTTGACTGTAAAATGTAGGGTTGTAGTTTTTAACGGTGTATTACTGTAAATGGAAAGACGGTAAGGGAATTCTGGGAAATCCTGGAATTTTTTAAACTTGGAAACATGATAGTTTGATTGTCCGTGATGAGTAGAATATGTTGAAGGTGATATGGTTTCAATCGGTTGAAAAATGGGGAAATGGTGGAAGTAAAATAAATGGCCAAATCATTTGAATTGGGAAAAATGTCCCTGTAAAACCTAGAAATCTGGGAAATCCTGGAATTTTTTTAACTTGGAAACATGATAGTTTGATTGTCCGTGATGAATAGAATATGTTGAAAGTGAAATGCTTTAAATCGGTTGAAAAATGTAAAAATAGTGAAAGCTTGAAAAATGGTTAATTCATTTTGAATGGGAAAAATGTCCGCGGAAACCTGGAATTCTGGGAAATATGGGAATTTTTGGAAATTTGGGAAAAGCGGGACTTTTGGGGAAAATGTTAAAAGACTTGAATATTCTGAATGAATTGAAACGGTTGGTGTGGGAATTTTCCAAATTGGTCAAGAAATGTTGAGGTAGTAACATTTTTAATTGAGAAAATGGTGTTAAAGAATTCCAGGAATTTCGGGAAAACCAGGAATTTTTAAATTTTTTTAAAAAACAACTTAGTTTTTTGTCTTGACGGTGGAAGGGTTGAAGTGGGTTGAAAAATGTGGAAAGAGTAGTCACCAGATAAAAGGGTCAAAAAGGGTTTGAAAAAAGGGAATTCTGGGAATTCCTGGAATTTTTTTTTTAACTTGGAAAAATTATAATTTGATTTTCCGTGATGAGTAGAATATTTTGAAGGTGAAATAGTTTAAATCGGTTGAAAAATGTGGAAGTTAGAAAAATGGCCAATTGATTTTGAATGGGAAAAATGTCCCCGGAAAACCTGGAATTCCGGGAAATTCTGGAATGTTTTTTAACTCGGAAACATGACAGTTTGATTGTCCATGATAAGTAAAATATGTTGAAGATGAAATGGTTTAAATCGGTTGAAAGATGTGAAAATGGTGGAAGTTCGAAAAATGGCCAATTCATTTTGAATGGGAAAAATGTCCCCGGAAAACCTGGAATTCCGGGAAATTCTGGAATGTTTTTTAACTCTGAAACATGACAGTTTGATTGTCCATGATGAGTAAAATATGTTGAAGGTGAAATGGTTTAAATCATTTGAAAAATGTGAAAATGGTGGAAGTTCGAAAAATCGCCATTTCATTTTGAATGGGAAAAATGTCTCCGGAAAACCTGGAATTCTAGGAAATCCTGGAATTTTTTTTATTTCCGAAACATGACAGTTTGATTGTCCATGATGAGTAGAATATGTTGAAGGTGAAATGGATTAAATCTATTGAAAAATGTGAAAATGGTGGAAGTTAGAAAAATGGCCAATTCATTTTGAATGGGAAAAATGTCCTCGGAAAACCTGGAATTCTGGGAAATCTGGGAATTCCTGGAAATATTTTAACTTGGAAACATGATAATTTCATTGTCCGTGATGAGTAGAATATGTTGAAGTTGAAATGGTTTAAATCGATTGAAAAATGTGAAAATGGTGGAAGTTAGAAAAATGGCCAATTCATTTTGAATGGGGAAAATGTCTCCGGAAAACCTGTAATTCTGGGAAATCTGGGAATTCCTGGAATTATTTTAACTTGGAAACATGATCATTTGATTGTCCGTGATGAGTAGAATATGTTGAAGTTGAAATGGTTTAAATCGGTTGAAAAATGTGAAAATGGTGGAAGTTAGAAAAATGGCCAATTCATTTTGAATGGGAAAAATGTCCTCGGAAAACCTGGAATTCTGGGAAATCTGGGAATTCCTGGAATTATTTTAACTTGGAAACATGATAATTTGATTGTCCATGATGAGTAAAATATGTTGAAGTTGAAATGGTTTAAATCGATTGAAAAATGTAAAAATGGTGGAAGTTAGAAAAATGGCCAATTCATTTTGAATGGGGAAAATGTCTCCGGAAAACCTGGAATTCTGGGAAACCCTGTATTTTTTATTTATTTATTTCGGAAACATGACAGTTTGATTGTCCATGATGAGTAGAATATGTTGAAGGTGAAATGGTTTAAATCGATTGAAAAATGTGAAAATGGTGGAAATTCGAAAAATGGCCAATTCATTTTGAATGGGAAAAATGTCCTCGGAAAACCTGGATTTTTTTAAATTTCGGAAACATGACAGTTTGATTGTCCATGATGAGTAGAATATGTTGAAGGTAAAATGGTTTAAATCGATTGAAAGATGTGAAAATGGTGGAAGTTCGAAAAATGGCCAATTCATTTTGAATGGGGAAAAATGTCCCCGGAAAACCTGGAATTCTGGGAAATCTGGGAATTCCTGGAAATATTTCAACTTGGAAACATGATAATTTGATTGTCCGTGATGAGTAGAATATGTTGAAGTTGAAATGGTTTAAATCGATTACAAAATGTGAAAATGGTGGAAGTTAGAAAAATGGCCAATTCATTTTGAATGGGAAAAATGTCCTCGGAAAACCTGGATTTCTCGGAAATCCTGGATTTTTTTTTATTTCGGAAACATAACAGTTTGATTGTCCATGATGAGTAGAATATGTTGAAGGTGAAATGGTTTAAATCGATTGAAAAATGTGAAAATGGTGGAAATTCGAAAAATGGCCAATTCATTTTGAATGGGAAAAATGTCCCCGGAAAACCTGGAATTCTGGGAAATCTGGGAATTCCTGGAATTATTTCAACTTGGAAACATGATAATTTGATTGTCCGTGATGAGTAGAATATGTTGAAGTTGAAATGGTTTAAATCGGTTGAAAAATGTGAAAATGGTGGAAGTTCGAAAAATGGCCAATTCATTTTGAATGGGAAAAATGTCCTCGGAAAACCCGGAATTCTGGGAAATCTGGGTTTTTTGGGAATTTGGTAAGAGACAGCCTGCAATTCCCAAACAGTTTGAAGTTGGAACGGTTTTAATCGGATGAAAAATGTGGAAGGTAGAGCGCGTGGAAGTAGAAGAAGAAGAATAAATCGATGAATTTTGGTGTAGTAAAGCGTGAATGTATGTGAATGTTTGGAGAATTCACACAATAATAAACATGTTTAATGTACCCTAAGATCTTTTGTTAAAATATAGCCAATAATGCCATTTTTTTTTGTAAGTCCCCTTTATATAGACAAGTATCGAAATACATTTTGGTATCGTATCGGGACCGAAATACAGTTTTTTAGCCCAATTCGGAGAGTTTGGACCCCGGTGGTCTACACAATACTGCACATTTAGGAAAGGTGAGGCCCAACAATTAAGAGTGCAGAGCAACTTTTACTACGTCCACAAACAAGCAGTGGGAAAGCAGCAGTGGCAAGTAAAGGTCAAGCAGAAAGGAGATGTTTAGTCTCAATGGAGACCTTTGCCATGCCTTGTTATTCATATATTCATCAGAGGTCTTGCCAGTGAGTGACCCCCCCCCCCTCCAGCATATTGACTATGCACTCCTTACTTTCTCTGCACATTCTAATCCTGCTGCCTCAAATAGATTTCACTGTGAAGCATCTGTATGGGCAACAAATATGAAAAGACACAAAGTGCACCCGTTCCCTGAAGTTGACATTTTGTAATAATCAACATGGGCGCCTTGGCGTCTGATAAGAGCATACCTCCACGTCTGTATCTGGACAGATCTATTTCCTGTCAGCTTGCAATCTCCCCTGCGAAACAGCCCCCCGGACCTCCATTGTAATTGGCAGGTCTGACCACCGAGGTTGAACAAATTACCTCTCTCTTTCAAAAGGCGGCAAATGGGGAGCTCAAAAGAAAGGCGCGTGGTTAAATGTAATGAATACGTCTTTCCAGTGGCAAAATAAATGGAGTCCTGGCCCGGGCTCCGTTCCGTTCTGCTGTTGTTCTGTCTGACCTGGTTAAGGCTCCTCCATGCAAATTCATTACGGCTTGGAGTAGCGTTAGCCAATTGTCAACTGCAATGTAAGGATGTTCGCATTTGTAGTCTGTAGGCGCGGCTCGGTTATCCATTTTAAAAAAGGTACACCGTGCTATAAAAAAGGGATCGTTTTAAAACGACAAACATTTCCCTTCGTAGCCTCCATACATTACACTGGAAGCTCCATTTACCAACCTATCAGGTAAAGCTTTGGTTATCATCCATCCATCCATTTTCTACCGCTTATTCCCTTTCGGGGTCGCGGGGGGCGCTGGCGCCTATCTCAGCTACAATCGGGCGGAAGGCGGGGTACACCCTGGACAAGTCGCCACCTCGTCGCAGGGCCAACACAGATAGACAGACAACATTCACACTCACATTCACACACTAGGGCCAATTTAGTGTTGCCAATCAACCTATCCCCAGGTGCATGTCTTTGGAAGTGGGAGGAAGCCGGAGTACCCGGAGGGAACCCACGCATTCACGGGGAGAACATGCAAACTCCACACAGAAAGATCCCGAGCCTGGATTTGCACCCAGGACTGCAGGACCTTCGTATTGTGAGGCAGATGCACTAATCCAGCGCTTAATAAATACAGACCATTTACCATTTACTGTATTTTCTGGACTATCAGACGCACCGGACTATAGGGCGCATTAAAGGAGTCATATTAAGTGAAGTATATTTATATAGCGCTTTTTCTCTAGTGCAGGGGTCACCAACCTTTTTGAAACCAAGAGCTACTTCTTGGGTACTGATTAATGCGAAGGGCTACCAGTTTGATACACACTTACATAAATTGCCAGAAATAGCCAATTTGCTCAATGTACCTTCAATAAATAAATCTATATATGTATTAAAAAAATTGGTATTTCTGACTGTCATTCCGTCGTACATTTTTTTTCCTTTTACGGAAGGTTTTTTGTAGAGAATAAATGATGAAAAAGAACACTTAATTGAACGGTTTAAAACAGGGGCGTCAAACTCAAATACAGAGTGGGCCAAAATTTTAAACGGAACAAAGCCGCGGGCCAAGGAGGAACAAATTAACCTTTCAATAGGGACCCAAACAAGTTTTGCATTAAATATTGAACGAGCAAGGCTTATATAACTTTAGTGACATGCAAAATCCAGTTTCAAATAATAATAATAATAATAATAATAAACTATCAATGGTATATCAAATAAAATTTTAATAAAAATGTTATGCCTCTTTTCTATTTACTATCTTCCGAGGTAGATATCAATTTTTTTCCACAGGCTAATAATAAATTTGAAAATAAAATAACAATAATGAATGAACCAAACATTCAAGCCTTGAAGTAGCAAGGGAAAATGCATGAATAAAACGTTAATAATTGGTCAGTTTGCTGGAAGTTTAGTGCTACAAGGAGTTCTGGGTATTTGTTCTGTTGTGTTACGTTGCAGATGTTCACCCGAAATGTGTGTCATTCTTGTTTGGTGTGGGTTCACAGTGTGGCGCATATTTGTAACAGTGCTAAAGTTGTTTATTACGGCCACCCTCAGTGTGACCTGTATGGCTGTTGACCAAGTATGCCTTGCATTCATTTGTGCGTGTGTGTGTGTGTAAAAGCCACAAATATTATGTGACACGCTGTTAGTATGGAAGAAAAGCGGACGTGACGACAGATTGCTAAAAGCAGTGCCTTAAATGCACGCCCCCAATATTGTTGTCCAGGTGGAAATCGGTAGAAATTCGGGAGAATGGTTGCCCCGGGAGATTTTTGGGAGGGGCACTGAACTTCGGAAGTCTACCGGGAAAATTAGGAGGGTTGGCAAGTATGAGTGTTAGCGGTGAATGCGGTGTTACAGCGGCGGGCCAGCTCTAATGATAAATTGATATTTCCTCAAGGGCCAAATTAAATTACACGGCGGGCCAGATTTGGCCCGTGGGCCAGAGTTTGACACCCATGGTTTAAAAGGAGGAGAAAACACGACAAAAATGAAAACTACATTTTGAAACATAGTTCATCTTCAATTTCGACTCTTTCAAATTCAAAATTCAACTGAAAAAAATGAATTGAAAAACTAGCTAATTCCAATCTTTTTGAAAAAAATAAAAAAATAATTTATGAAACATCATTAGTCATTTTTCCTGATTAAGATTAAATTGAGAATTTTGATGACATGTTTTAAATAGGTTAAAATCCAATCTGCATTTTGTTAGAATATATAACAAATTGGACCAAGCTATATTTCTAACAAAGACAAATCATTATGTCTTCTAAATTTTCCAGAACAAACATCCATCCATCCATTTTCTACCACTTATTCCCTTCTGGGGTCGCGGGGGGGCGCTGGCGCCTATCTCAACATTTTAAAAGAAATTCAAAAGACTTTGAAATACGATTTAAATTTGATTCTACAGATTTTTTAGATTTGCCGGAATAATTTTTTTGAATTTTAATCATAATAAGTTTGAAGAAATATTTCATAAATATTCTTCGGCGAAAAAACAGAAGCTAAAATGAAGAATTAAATTAAAATGTATTTATTATTCTTTACAATAAAAAAAATAATAAATTACTTGAACATTGATTTAAATTGTCAGGAAGGAATTTAAAAGGTAAAAAGGTATATGTGTTTAAAAATCCCAATATCATTTTTAAGGTTGTATTTTTTCCCCAAAAATTGTCTTTTTGAAAGTTACAAGAAGCAAAGTAATACAATAAATTAATTTATTCAAACAAGTGAAGACCAACTCTTTAAAATATTTTCTTGGATTTTCAAATTCTATTTGAGTTTTGTCTCTCTTAGAATTAAAAATGTCGAGCAGAGCGAGACCAATTTGCTAGTAAATAAATAAAATTTAAAAAATAGAGGCAGCTCACTGGTAAGTGCTGCTATTTGAGCTATTTTTAGAACAGGCCAGCGGGCGACTCATCTGGTGCTTACGGGCGACCTGGTGCCCGCGGGCACCACCTTGGTGACCCCTGCTCTATTGACTCAAAGCGCTTTACATAGTGAAACCCAATATCTAAGTTACATTTAAATCAGTGTGGGTGGCACTGGGAGCAGGTTGATAAAGTGTCTTGCCCAAGGACACAACGGCAGTGACTAGGCTGGCGGAAGCGGGGATCGAACCTGCAACCCTCAAGTTGCTGGCACGGCCACTCTACCAAACGAGCTATACCGTATTATTATGATTCTTTTTTTCTAAATGTAAAACACTCCATCCATCAAGCGGTGCGGCTTCAAAGCATATTTGCCAACCTTGAGACCTCTGAATTCGGGAGAGTTGGGGTGGGGTGTTCTTGTTGAAGTGGGCGGTGTTACAGCGACACCCGCCGCTGTTTAATACTGGCGGGCCAGCTCTAATGTTAATTTGATTTTGCGTCAAGCACCAAATGAAATCACACGGCGGGCCAAATTTGACAGTTTGACAGCCATGCACTAGAGCAGTGTTTTTCAACCTTTTTTGAGACAAGGCCCATTTTTTACATTTAAAAATCGGGAGGCACACCACCAGCAGAAAACGTTAAAAAAATTAACTCCACCAGGTACTCCTCGTGCCTTATTTTGAGTTTGTTGGTGTTTTCCTGTGTGTAGTGCTTTAGTTCTTGTTATTTTGGTGTTTTCCTGTAGCAGTTTTATGTCTTCCTTTGAACTCTATTCCCCGCACCTGCTTTGCATTAGCAAGTAAGGCTATTGAGGTTGTTGCTATTCTTCTTTGTGGGGACATTGTTGATGGCCATGTCATGCACGGATGTACCTTGTGGACGCCGTCCGTCTCTGCTCCACACGCTGCAAGTTTTTGCTGTCGTCCAGCATTCTGTTTCTGTTTACTTTGTAACCAGTTCAGTTTTACTGTCATTTTACATAGCCATCCCTATGCTTTATTGCCTTTTCGTTTTGTTCATTTTTGGCTTAAGCGTTACATACCTTTTTTTTACCTGCACGCTGTGGTCTGCATATTGGGATCACAGTTCTACAGCCTAGTTCTACACAGCACGGACACTAAAGAACGGCACAGTATTAGCAGATTATAGGGGTGTAGCGGTACACAAAAATTTCGGTTCGGTACGTACCTCGGTTCAGAGGTCACGGTTCGGTTCGATTTCGGTACAGTAAGAAAAAAATATATATCAATCAATAAATGTTTACTTATATAGCCCTAAATCACTAGTGTCTCAAAGGGCTGCACAAACCACTACGACATCCTCGGTAGGCCCACATAAGGGCAAGGAAAACTCACACCCAGTGGGACGTCGGTGATAATGATGACTAGGAGAACCTTGGAGAGGAGGAAAGCAATGGATGTCGAGCGGGTCTAACATGATACTGTGAAAGTTCAATCCATAATGGCTCCAACACAGCAGCGAGAGTCCCGTTCACAGCGGAGCCAGCAGGAAACCATCCCAAGCGGAGGCGGATAATACATATTATTTTTAGACCGGTTGATCTGCCGTTTCTTTTCTTTTTCTCCTATGTCCCACTCTCCCTTGTGGAGGGGGTCCGGTCCGATCCGGTGGCCATGTACTGCTCGCCTGTGTATCGGCTGGGGACATCTCTGCGCTGCTGATCCGCCTCCGCTTGGGATGTTTTCCTGCTGGCTCCGCTGTGAACGGGTCTCTCGCTGCTGTGTTGGATCCGCTTTGGACTGGACTCTTGCGACTGTGTTGGATCCATTATGGATTGAACTTTCACAGTATCATGTTAGACCCGCTCGACATCCATTGCTTTCCTCCTCTCCAAGGTTCTCATAGTCATCATTGTCACCGACGTCCCACTGGGTGTGAGTTTTCCTTGCCCTTATGTGGGCCTACCGAGGATGTCGTAGTGGTTTGTGCAGCCCTTTGAGACACTAGTGATTTAGGGCTATATAAGTAAACATTGATTGATTGATTGATATATACATTCTTTGATTACCTATTTAACAAATTAGCTAATTCTTCCACCAAAAATAGTTTTCTTAGTGGAATATTTGATGTGAAGCAATCGGAAACTTGGATAGGTCAATAATTCATAATAACATTGATTTTGATTCAATATTATGTTTAGAAAAATGACAGTTTGAAAAAAAAAAAACAGCTTTGTTTTATTAGTAAACGTTGCAAGTTTATCCAAATTACATTTAGCCTTTAGGATTTTTTATTTCACTTTTGTTTATGTTTTTGTTTATTTTAATAGTTTTTTTAGAATGTGCCGTGGGCCTTTAAAACATTAGCTGTGGGCCGCAAATGGCCTCCGGGGCACACTTTTGACACCCCTGCTATAGATAATAAAACATATAATCTGCTTAATCACAGGATAAAAAGCAGAGCCTGGCGACGCATGCGCGTTTATCATAACTCTCTCGCTCTCACTGTCTCTGCCCCGCCCTCACGAATGTTAACGCTGTGTGCACCAATTTTATTTTTTTTTTAACCCCTTCTTAACCCTGAACGTACATTGAAAATACACACAACCATAACTTAAAATGCCGGACATTCAAGGCGGTTTAGCTCGGTTGGTAGAGCGGCCGTGCCAGCAACTTGAGGGTTGCAGGTTCGATTCCCGCTTCCGCCATCCTAGTCACTGCCGTTGTGTCCTTGGGCAAGACACTTTACCCACCTGCTCCCAGTGCCACCCACACTGGTTTGAATGTAACTTAGATATTGGGTTTCACTATGTAAAGCGCTTTGAGTCACTAGAGAAAAATCGCTATATAAATATAATTCAATTAAAAAAATAAATAAAGAAACTCCACCTGGACAGCCCCACAAAGAGGACATATCCCGTGAAAAGAGGAGGTGTGGTCAGTCTATCATAGCCCAGTCGTTGCTAGCATGCCGTGTGTTGTTTTTTTGATTGATTGAAACTTTTATTAGTAGATTGCACAGTACAGTACATATTCTGTACAATTGACCACTAAATGGTAACACCCCAATAAGTTTTTCAACTTGTTTAAGTCGGGGTCCACGTAAATTAATTCAGGATTTACACAACGTGCGGTGCGCTACTAGTATGTCCGTGTCGTTCGGTTCACCTGCGGACCGAACCGAAACCCCCGCACTGAAACGGTTCAATACAAATACCGTTACACCCCTAGCAGATTATAATTATTGATTTGCAAAAAAAATATTTTTTGGACCAACTAGGTGAAGTTGCATCATTTCCCACGGCACACCAGATAATATCTAACGGCACACTAGTGTGCCGCGGCACAGTGGTTGAAAAACATTGCGCTACAGAATAAGGAGTGATTGAAACTCTGCATGTCAACATCTCCATTCGGTGCCACGCCAAGAAAATACCGAAGCAACCATTTCGACATCAACACCGTATGAAAAATATAGGGAACAACAGAAGGAGATAACATCCGCGGGAACCTACCACATAACGAAGGACATACACTATTTGATTTCGTATTATGCAGCTCGTATTTCCCCCCACTTGTTTAGCTGCATTTCACCTTTTTTGTAAAGGGCGCCGGAAGTTGGCAGACCCGTCAGCAGTCCTGTTCGGTCTCCCTGTAATGTTTGTCTGATCTTGGATGGGATTGTGGTGAAAATTTTAATTTCCCCTCAGGGATTAATAAAGCATCTCTGATTCTGATTCAGATTTTTATTTGACGGTTATTGAAATATCTTGTGTGACATCATGCACAAGTAAAGTAAACTTTGTTTTAAACTATTGTAGTGGTGTTCTGTACAAAAAGTGCACTTTAATTTAGTGTTGTTTTGATATGTCATCTTAGTGACATCATGCACAAAGGTGCACTCAAAGCTTGTTTTAAAAATGTCTCTGACAATTTTGCACTTTCTGTTTTGGAAATGACATGAATTTTGGTAAATTAACTTAGTTGTGCTTTCCCTCTGCATGAAAGTTTAAAAAGTAGCATTTATTAATGCAGTATGAAGAAGAATGTTTTAATGTAGACGCATAAAATAGTCATACTGCTGTGATTATATGCATCAAGTGTTCATTTAAGGCTAAGGCAAAATATGGAGGTACAGTGCGGCAAAAAAGTATTTAGTCAGCCAGCGATTGTGCAAGTTCTCCCACTTAAAATGATGACAGAGGTCTGTAATTTTCATCAACTGTGAGAGACAGAATGTGAAAAAAATCCAGGGATTCACATTGTAGGAATTTTAAAGAATTTATGATGGAAAATAAGTATTTGGTCAACCATTCAAAGCTCTCACTGATGGAAGGAGGTTTTGGCTCAAAATCTCACGATACATGACTCCGTTCATTCTTTCCTTAACACGGATCAATCGTCCTGTCCCCTTAGCAGAAAAACAGCCCCAAAGCATGATGTTTCCACCCCCATGCTTCACAGTAGGTATGGTGTTCTTGGGATGCAACTCAGTATTCTTCTTCCTCCAAACACGACCAGTTGAGTTTGTACCAAAATGGATACATGGATGATACAGCAGAGGATTGGGAGAATGTCATGTGGTCAGATGAAACCAAAAAAGAAATTTTTGGTATAAACTCGTCGTGTTTGGAGGAAGAAGAATACTGAGTTGCATCCCAAGAACACCACACCTACTGTGAAGCATGGGGGTGGAAACATCATGCTTTGGGGCTGTTTTTCTGCTAAAGCATGGGTGTCAAACTCTGGCCCGCCGTGTAATTTCATTTGGCCCTTGAAGCAATATCAAATTAACATTAGAGTTGGCCCGCCGCTGTAACACCACATTCACCGCTAATACTCATACTCGTCAACCCTCCCAATTTTCCCGGGAGACTCCCGAAGTTCAGTGCCCCTCCCGAATTTCTCCCGATTTCCACCCGGACAATAATATTGGTGGCGGGCCGTAAAAGCACTGCTTTTGGCGTTCTCTACATGTCGCCACGTCTGCTTTTCTTCCATAAAAACAGCGTGCCGGCCCACACACATAATATATGCGGCTCATACAAACACACGCAAGTGTATGCAAGGCATACTTGGTCAACCGCCATACAGGTCACACTGAGGGTGGCCGTATAAACAACTTTAACACTGTAACAAATATACGCCACACTGTGAACCCACAGCAAACAAGAATCTATCCATCTTTTTCCGCTTATCCAAGGTCGGGTCGCGGGGGCAACAGCCTAAGCAGGGAAACCCAGACTTCCCTTTCCCCAGCCACTTCGTCTAGCTCTTCCCGGGGGATCCTGAGGCGTTCCCAGGCCAGCCGGGAGACAGTCTTCCCAACGTGTCCTGGGTCTTTCCCGTGGCATTCTACCGGTTGGACGTGCCCTAAACACCTCCCTTGGGAGGCGTTCGGGTGGCATCCTGACCAGATACCCGAACCACCTCATCTGGCTCCTCCCGATGTTGAGGAGCAGCGGCTTTACTTTGAGTTCCTCCCGGATGGCACAGCTTCTCACCCTATCTCTAAGGGAGAGCCCCGAAACTCATTTCGGCCGCTTGTACCCGTGATCTTATCCTTTCGGTCATGACCCAAAGCTCATGACCATAGGTGAGGATGGGAACGTAGATCGACCGGTAAATTGAGAGCTTTGCCTTCCGGCTCAGCTCCTTCTTCACCACAACGGATCGGTACAGCGTCCGCATTACTGAAGACACCGCACCGATTTGACTGTCGATCTCACCATCCACTCTTCCCTCACTTGTGAACAAGACTCCTAGGTACTTGAACTCCTCCACTTGGGGCAGGGTCTCCCCCCCAACCCGGAGATGGCACTCCACCCTTTTCCGGGCGAGAACCATGGACTCGGACTTGGAGGTGCTGATTCTCATTCCGGTCGCTTCACACTTGGCTGCGAACCGATCCAGCGAGAGCTGAAGATCCCGGTCAGATGAAGCCATCAGGACCACATCCTCTGCAAAAAGCAGAGACCTAATCCTGCAGCCACCAAACCGGAACCCCTCAACGCCTTGACTGGGCCTAGAAATTCTGTCCATAAAAGTTATGAACAGAATCGGTGACAAAGGACAGCCTTGGCGGAGTCCAACACTCACTGGAAATGTGTCCGACTTACTGCCGGCAATGCGGACCAACCTCTGGCACTGATGATACAGGGAGCGGACCGCCACAATCAGACAGTCCGATACCCCATACTCTCTGAGCACTCCCCACAGCAAACAAGAATGACAAACACATTTCAGGAGAACATCCGCACCGTAACACAACATAAGCACAACCGGACAAATACCCAGAACCCCTTGCATCATTAACTCTTTCTGGACGCTACAATGTACACCCCCGCTACCATCAAACCCCGCCCCAACTCAAACCCGCCGCCGAAAAAAGGCATTAAATATGTGTTTTTATTTTATTTGATTTGCCATTGATATTTTTTAATTATTATTATTTGAAACTAGATTTTGCATGTCACTATAAAGTTATATAAACCTTTCTTGGTCAATATTCAATGCAAAACTTGTTTCGGTCCCTATTAAAGGGTTCATTTGTTCAACCTCGGCCCGCGGCTTTGTTATAAATGATAAATGGGTTGTACTTGTATAGCACTTTTCTACCTTCAAGGTACTCAAAGCGCTTTGACACTACTTCCACATTTACCCATTCACACACACATTCACACACAGATGGAGGGAGCTGCCATGCAAGGCGCCAACCAGCACCCATCAGGAGCAAGGGTGAAGTGTCTTGCTCAGGACACAACGGACGTGACGAGGTTGGTACTAGGTGGGATTTGAACCAGGGACCCTTGGGGTGCGCACGGCCACTCTGCCACTGCGCCACGCCATCCCCAGTGGGAGGGTGGCCGTGTTCAGTTTTAAATGTTGGCCCGCTCTGTATTTGAGTTTGACACCAGTGTACTAAAGGGATAGGACGATTGATCCGTGTTAAGGAAAGAATGAATGGGGCCATTTATCGTGAGATTTGGAGCCGAAACCTCCTTCAATCAGTGAGAGCTTTGAATGGTTGACCAAATACTTATTTTCCACCATAATTTACAAATAAATTCGTTAAAATTCCTACAATGTGAATTCTTGGATTTTTTTTTTCCATATTCTGTCTCTCATCTTAAGTGTGCACTTTAGATGTGACTTTAAGGTTTTACTACTTAC
Source organism: Nerophis ophidion (assembly GCF_033978795.1). Classification (NCBI taxonomy): domain Eukaryota; kingdom Metazoa; phylum Chordata; class Actinopteri; order Syngnathiformes; family Syngnathidae; genus Nerophis; species Nerophis ophidion. The sequence goes on along the minus strand of NC_084631.1, from coordinate 38,582,958 downwards.
GTATAAAATACTACACGGTCTAGCTCATATGTACCATATGTCCCGGCAAGAAATCTGCGTTCAAAAGACTCCGGCTTATTAGTGATTCCTAGAGCCCAAAAAAAGTCTGCGGGCTATAGAGCGTTTTCCGTTCGGGCTCCAGTACTCTGGAATGCCCTCCCGGTAACAGTTCGAGATGCTACCTCAGTAGAAGCATTTAAGTCTCACCTTAAAACTCATCTGTATACTCTAGCCTTTAAATAGACCTCCTTTTTAGACCAGTTGATCTGCCGCTTCTTTTCTTTCCCCTATGTCCCCCCCTCCCTTGTGGAGGGGGTCCGGTCCGATAACCATGGATGAAGTACTGGCTGTCCAGAGTCGAGACCCATGATGGACCGCTCGTCGGGACCCAGGATGGACCGCTCGCCTGTGTATCGGTTGGGGACATCTCTACGCTGCTGACCCGCCTCCGCTTGAGATGGTCTCCTGTGGACGGGACTCTCGCTGCTGTCTTGGATCCGCTTGAACTGAACTCTCGCGGCTGTGTTGGAGCCACTATGGATTGAACTTTCACAGTATCATGTTGGACCCGCTCGACATCCATTGCTTTCGGTCCCCTAGAGGGGGGGGGTTGCCCACATCTGAGGTCCTCTCCAAGGTTTCTCATAGTCAGCATTGTCACTGGCGTCCCACTGGATGTGAATTCTCCCTGCCCACTGGGTGTGAGTTTTCCTTGCCCTTTTGTGGGTTCTTCCGAGGATGTTGTAGTCGTAATGATTTGTGCAGTTCTTTGAGACATTTGTGATTTGGGGCTATATAAATAAACATTGATTGATTGATTGATTGAAGTGTACCTATGATGAAAATTACAGACCTCTGTCATCATTTTAAGTGGGAGAAATTGCACAATCGCTGGCTGACTAAATACTTTTTTGCCCCACTGTATATATATGGTGTATCGTGACACGGCCCTAAGTCAAGTGCGGTAAGCGAAGCCGTGACAATGGCGGTGGCCTTCACGTGACCTTCCACATGTGAAGACATGATAACATCTTTTGCGAGTGGAGGAGGAGGCCACTGGAGGCTCGTGGGCATCAGCAGTGATCAGACACAGGCTACGGCAGAAGGCGACTCCCTCCGTCGCGGTGAATCACATTAGATGCTTACCAGGCCGTCATTTGAAGCTCAAAGCCAGGGGTCTACATGTCTGCACAAATTATGTTTGCACTGGCGGCCTGGGGGCTGCATGCTATGCAGAAATATGCATTTCTGTTTACCTCTGCGATAGCAGATGGGTGTTGTTGATAGTGCAGGCCACGGCGGGAATTAAACTTCTACACAGATTCAGAGCCAGGAGTAAAAATGTAGCCTTTTTCTCTAATTCATGACAGTGCCTGTGAATGCAGGGAAATAATCATCATCATCGTAAATCATAAAACAACTGCGGAAATGTCTCTTCTGACTCATTATGACCTAAATGCAGAGGATTATGGAAAAGGGCCCTCTGAACCCGTCGGGGCATTTTTACAGGCCGTCTGTTTGCGAGCGGAGATGAGTGCTGGCGAAACCCCCCGCTAATAAGTCGTGCTGGGGCAGAGTCACCGGGAGGGTTGGAGAAATAACGATCGCTTTGCGATCCACGGGCTGACCTTCAGAGGGCTGAACAATGGCGGTAATCAGAGGGCTGAACAATGGTAATCAGAGGGCATTCACGCTATCTGCAGGGCCAAAAGTGGAACCAAGATTATTTCATGAAGCCAATTAACATATTTTTCAGACCGATTATAAGGCGCACTGCCGATGAGCGGGTCTATTTAGGTCGATTTTCATACATTCATAAGGCGCATTAAAAGGGTCACATTGTGATTTTTTTCTAAATGTAAAAGACTTCCTTGTGGTCTACATCAGTGTTTTTCATCCATTGCGATACAGTCTGGTGTGCCGTGGGAGATTATCTATCCATCCATTTTCTACTGCTTATTCCCTTTGGGGTCGCTGGTGCCTATCTCAGCTACAATCGGGCGGAGGGCGTGGTACACCCTGGACAAGTCGCCACCTCATCGCAGGGCCAACACAGATAGACGATCTAATTTCACCTAAATGTTTTTTACAAATCAGTGATTGTAGTCTGCAAATGATGTGTTGTTTTTGAGCGTTGGTGCAGTCTAGAAATCGGCAGATTAACCGTGTAATACTCTTCCATATCAGTAGGTGGCAGCTGGTAGCTAATTGCTTTGTAGCGGAAGGCAGCTTGCAGGTAAAAATCTAACTAATGCTTAAGCCAAAAAAAAAAAAAAAAAGGGAGTGCCTCTAAGAAGAGATATTGAAGCTTAGGGAAGGCTATGCAGAACGAAACCAAAACTGAACTGGCTGCAAAGTAAACAAAAACAGAATGCTGGACGACAGCAAAGACTTACTGTGGAGCAGAAAGTCCTTACGGCGTCCACAAAGTACATCCGTACATGACATGACAATCAACAATGTCCCCACAAAGAAGGATTAAAAAACAACATAAATATTTTTGGTCACTAAAACAAAGTTTATGCGGGAAATATCACTCAAAGGAAGACATGAAACTGCTACAGGGAAATACCAAAAAAAGAGAAAAAGCCACCAAAATAGGAGCGCAAGAATAAAAGTAAAACACTACACACAGGAAAACAGCAAAAAAAAGTCCAAATAAGTCAGGGTGTGATGTGACAGGTGATGGCAGTACACCTACTTTGAGACAAGAGCTATAGTGATGCATGATTGGTTATGCCTTAAAGGGGAACATTATCACAATTTCAAAAGGGTTAAAAACAATAAAAATCAGTTCCCAGTGGCTTGTTGTATTTTTTGAATTTTTTTTCAAAATTTTACTGGTTTCGGAATATCCCTAAATAAAGCTTTAAAGTGCTTTATTTTCGCTCTTTGCGAAGACACTGGCCATTTCCCTGTGACGTCACACAGTGCTGCCAATGTAGACAAACAGCGGGAATACCACAGCAAGATATAGCGACATTAGCTCGGATTCAAACTCGGATTTCAGCGACTTAAGCGATTCAACAAATTAGGCATGTATTGAAACAGATGGTTGGAGTATGAAAGTATTGAAGAAGAAACTGAAGATATTGAGCAAATTCATAGCCATAGCATGGCCGAATAGCTGCGTTAGCATCGCCGGTAAAATGTGCGGACCAAACGATCAGGACTTTCGCATCTTTTGACACTGGAGCAACTTAAATCCGTCGATTGGTAAGTGTTTTTTTCGCATTAAATGTGGGTGGAAGGAAACGTAATATAATTGCAAATGCATCTACAGGTTATCCATACATCTCTGTTCCATGTCTGCTTTAGCACCGCCGGTAAATAGCATGTTAGCATCGATTAGCATAGCATGTTAGTATCGATTAGCTGGCAGTCAACATCAACAAAACTCACCTTTGTGATTTCGTTGACTATCGTTGCAAATGCATCTGCAGGTTATCCATACATCTCTGTGCCATGTCTGCCTTAGCATCGTCGGTAAAATGTGGAGACACTCTGGCACATTCAATGGGGGTCTGGCGGCAGACACTTTGGCATCTTCGGGCCAGTGGTGCAACTTGAATCCCTCCCTGTTAGTGTTATTACACCCTCCGACAACACACCGACGAGGCATGATGTCTCCAAGCTTCCAAAAAATAGTCACAAAAACGGAAAATAACAGAGCTGTGACCCGGTGTTTGTAATGTGTTGAAAATGAAAATGGTGGGTGTGTTACCTCGGCGACGTCACATTCTGACGTCACCGTCAGAAAGGCGTTTAATTCGCCAAAATTCACCCATTTTGAGTTCGGAAATCGGTTAAAAAAATAGATGGTCTTTTTTTTGCACCATCAAGGTATATATTGACGCTTACATAGGTCTGCTGATAATGTTCCCCTTTAAAGTCATAGTCAACGACTTTTTACTGTCAACTGAGTTAAGTTTTTTAATGATTTCTGCTGGTGGTGTGACTCCGGATATTTTATTTTTCGGCTCAAAAAAGGTTGAAAAACACTGCTCTACATAACATGTAATGGTGGTTCTTTGGTTAAAATGTTGCATAGATGATGTTTTACACATCATCTTCAAGTCTCTTTCTGACAGTCGCTTCAGGTCAGGATGCGCCGTTTTGTGGGCGGTCTTATTTACGTAGCTCACCTTTAACAGCGTCTTTTCTTCTTCATATTTGTTGTAGCGGTGTAGCGTGCAAGGATGGGAGTGGAAGACGTGTCAAAAGGTGGCGCTAACTGTTTAAACGAATTTCAGACTTTACTTCAATCAATAACGGAGCAGCATCTCCTCATCCGCCGCAAGGATGTCCCGTGAAAAAACGTCCGAGCGGAACTCTCTAATACAGGGGTCGGGAACCTTTTTGGCTGAGAGAGCCAAAAAGCCAAATATTTTAAAATGTATTTCCCTAAGAGCCATATAATATTTTTTTTACACTGAACAAAACTAAACGCGTGCATTTTTAAGTAAGACCAACATTTCTAGAGTATAATGGGTCTCTTATTCTTTGTAATAACATTGTTATTCTCGAGCTAACTGTGGAATGGGCGTGGCCTGCTGCCCTGCAGCGAACAGGGGTGTGCCAGGACCGGCCTCGAAATTAGAGACAGGTGCGTAGATGGCCCAGCTGGGCTTTGTTATGTAATCACCTGTCGCTCTGTTATAAGCAGCAGCCAGGAGGAGAGACGGGGTTGGGGCTGGAGCCAGAGCGCGAGCGAAAACAAAAGAGAAAAATACAATTGCTGGAAAGCAACTGAGAGACTTATTGAAAAATAAAACAATATTGTAACCCTGAAACAGGCTCTCATGTTGGTCCTTGGTGGTCTGACAAACCCCAGGAGGGCAAGCCCCACACTAACCAAGAATAAATAAATAACTTCTTACCATTAACGCAAATTCTTGAACGGGTAAATGGATTAAAAATGCATGAGAATGTTTTATATATTGAACATTATTTTTAACACTGTGATTATAAGTGGAATCATTCATTACTTATCATATTAAGCAATGTCAGCTAAGATTTATCCGAGAGCCAGATGCAGTCATCAAAAGAGCCACATCTGGCTCACGAGCCATAGGTTCCCTACCCCTGCTCTAATAACTAAAGTTCCTTGGGTGAACAATTTAAGTCACTATACAGCTTGTACATAAAATGTTGGTTTTAAAGCACTCTCTCGGCAGAATAGAGCGAATCTCATCGCCTCCTTTGTAAGCTGACTTTTGCTAGAGTTTATTTACAATTTAGAATGCGTTAAAAAGTGTGCTTGTCTCACATAAGGATTGTGAATGATAGACACAACTCCAAAAAAGTGCAGTTCTCTTTTAAGGTCAGATATCTATATTTTGTCCATCATGTTTATGTATATTTGTTCAGACTAAAAAAAATTAAGTTAGAAAAAATGATATATAAATAAATGGACTTTTTGCTTGTACGTTGCCTTCGTTGCTCTGCATCCTAAGGTCCAGACAAACGACGACAAGACAAGAACATAAAATCTATGGCACAAATACATGCAGCTAGGAAATTAAGTTATTGAACGTATTGATAATTGTTCATCTCCTTTTGCATGTGCCCATAATGACTCCTAACAGGTCAATAAAGTGTGGTTCTGCAGCAATATGGCCAGACTGAGAGCAGCTGACTGCAGAATAATGACTCGGACCAAAATATACTCTCACACACTCACGTCAAATCCCCGATGCACACATTTCCGGTCATTGCAACATCACAGGATGAGGAAAGTAGGGATTTTACGGGATTAAGTTCTATTATGTGAGGATATTCTGAATTAAATCAATCTTACTCCTCACTTTTCAATCTGGCTAACGCAGTGTCGAGCAAGAGGGTAGATTGTTGTGGCGACGACAATTTTGTAAGAAAAAAAAAAAAGGGATGTTTTACCTTGACGTAAGATGGCTGTTTCTCCAAAATGAGATCGGCAACCTTTTTGGAAACCTGCAAAGATGAGAAATGTATTAAAAAGAGGAGAAACGTTTCCTGAATGTCAAGCCCACAAAACAATGTTAGATAAACACCTAGATCGAAATTATGGCTGCCCTCAGAGGGTCGCTGTCAGAATAATTGCATCGAAGTTATCACTAAAATTTGTGTTGCCATGCGTTCCCGGCGAGAGGAAAAAAGCTGTCTTGAAATAAGATGTTCTTCATCCTGCTCCTTCTCCAGCTTGGGTGTGTAAATATGTGTTTAGTTGCCAAAGTTTAATTGTCTTTTGATCAAAAATGCACATCAATGAAGGAGATAGATAAAAAATGAATGGGAAAACAAATTAATTAATTAAAGCTGCAAGCAGCATTGGTCGGGTCCGCCTTTGGCCGCTGCCAAGCCCTGGTCTAAGTCAGACCTACATAGAGGTCTTTGTTTCATGTCTCCACAACACTCCTAACAGAAGTTACGAGCAGTTTTGTCTGGGTTTTTTCCTAGGGGGCGCTAGAGCGCAATTTTGACTTTTGAGATATAATTTTTTATTAAATGGCAATTTTCGCCAGTCCTGATGTGTGTGTAAAATTTGGTGAGTTTTGAAGCATGTTAAGGGGGTCAAATTACAGATCGACGTTTCTGGATGTTGTTGATAAATGGCTTTCGCTTAGCATAGTAAAGCTGTAACTTGCACTTTGAAGCATTTTAAGGGGCTCAAATTACAGCTCAAAGAGGCAAAAATGCCTTTTTTTAGGAAACTTTGCGCAGGGGTTCTTTGAAGGCGCGTAAAATCAAAACCGGAGCAGTAATCAAAACTTTTAATCAGAAGGGTTTAAACTCTCTCCTGTGCGAGTTTGAAGCCGAAACGACAAACCCGCTCAGAGGAGATAACTTTTGAAAAAAGGTGACGGGTGTTTACAAAACTTTTATTTTGAAGGGGTAATTTTTAACTTCCTGTTGATTTTTGCTGAAGGATGTCAATAATTAAAATGTAGGTCTGAGTGAGACCTACATAGAGGTTTTTGTTTCAGGTCTGTCCGACATTCCTACTGGAAGTTACAAGCCATTTTGTCTGTGTTTTCTTCCTAGGAGCAGTTTTTTCTGTGTTTTATCCAAAAATTGCGCTAGAGTGCATTTTTGAGTTTTGGGGTTTGGTTTTTTCATTAAATTGCAGTTTCTGCGAGTCCTGATGTGTGTGCCAAGTTTGGTGAGTTTTGAAAAATTTTAAGGGGATCAAATTACAGCTCAAAGAGGCAAAAATAGCATTTTTTGCGAAAATTTTGCTTTGAAGTGGTTTTTGTCAACTTCCTGTTGATTTTTGCTACATAAGTTTGAATTGGGGAATGTAAGTCTGAGTCAGTCCTACATAAAGGTTTTTGTTGCATGTCTCTACGACATTCCTAGCGGAAGTTACAACCAGTCTGTTTTTTTTTCCTAGGGGGCGCTAGAGCGCATTTTTAGGGCCCGCATGGCCCATTGCCAAAGGACCTATTGTTTTTCGTGCCTTTTACTATTATTCTTTATTTATTATTATTCCGACGCCTCTTTGAACTGTAATTTGACCCCCTGAACATGCTTCAAAACTCACCAAATTTCACACTCATCAGAACTGGCGAAAATTCCCATCTAATAGAAAAACCAAACCCCAAAAATCAAAAATGCGTTCTAGCGCCCCCTAGGAAAAAAAATAGACTGCTTGTAACTTCCGTTAGGAATGTCGTAGAGACATGAAACAAAAACCTCTATGTAGGTCTGACTTAGACCTACATTTCCCAATTTAAACTTCTGTAGCAAAAATCAACAGGAAGTTGGCAAAAACCCCTTCAAAGCAAAATTTTCGCAAAAAATGCTATTTTTGCCTCTTTGAGCTGTAATTTGACCCCCTTAAAATGCTTCAAAACTCACCAAACTTGGCACACACATAAGGACTGGCAAAAATTGCGATATAATGAAAAAAACAAACCCCAAAACTCAAAATTGCGCTCTAGCGCAATTTTTGAATAAAACACAGAAAAAACTGCTCCTAGGAAGAAAACAGACAAAACTGCTTGTAACTTCCCGTAGGAATGTCAGAAAGACATGAAACAAAAACCTCCATGTAGGTCTCACTTAGACCTACATTTTAATGATCAACATCCTTTAGCAAAAATCAACAGGAAGTTAAAAATTACCCCTTCAAAATAAAAGTTTTGTAAAAACCCGTCACCTTTTTCAAACGTTATCTCCTCTGAGCGTGTTTGTCGTTTCAGCTTCAAACTCGCACAGAAGAGAGTTTGAACCTTTCTAATTAAAAGTTATCGAAAGAGTTTTGATTACTGCGCCGGTTTGGATTTTACGCACCATCAAAAAAACCTGCGCAAATTTTCCTAAAAAAAGTCATTCTTGCCTCTTTGAGCTGTAATTTGACCCCCTTAAAATGCTTCAAGGTGCAAGTTAAAGCACTACTATGCAAAGTGAAAGCCATTTATCAACAACATCCAGAAAAAACGATCTGTAATTTCACCCCCTTAACATGCTTCAAAACTCACCAAATTTTACACACACATTAGGACTGGCTAAAATTGCCATCTAATAAAAAAAACCAAACCCCAAAAATCAAAAGTGCGCTCTAGCGCCCCCTAAGAAAAAACAGACAAAACTGCTTGTAACTTCTGTTAGGAATGTCATAGAGACATGAATAAAAAACTTCTATGTAGGTTTGACTAAGACCAGGGCTTGAGTCTCGGCGGCAGCAGCCAAAGGCGGGCCCGACCAACGCTGCTTGCAGCTTTAATTGATTTTTGGGTTTTGTTTTTTTTATTAGATGGCAATTTTCGCCAGTTCTGATGAGTGTGTGAAATTTGGTGAGTTTTGAAGCATGTTCAGGGGGTCAAATTACAGTTCAAAGAGGCGTCGGAATAATAAAGAATAAAACGCACCAGTTTCAATAAGGTCCTTGGCCCATTGCAAAGGACTCCTTTGGAGTCCTTTGCAATGGGCCTGCGGACCCTAATTAAGTTCCAGGAGTAGACATGCACGATATGAAAATCTACTTTTTTTTTTTTTTTTTTACTGAGGACTCATTTCTTGGTCAGTAACTTGATGTTTACGCATCGAATCATTTGCAACTCAGTACATAAACTGACTTTGATCGATTGCTTGTTACTTACCGTATCAAATATGCATTATGGCAAATTGGCGCACGACTATGCGAGGGATTCTTCGTGCGTGGATGAACACAATGATTGGGGAAAATAAATATTCGTCTGCTACAGCACAGGAAGGAGTAGTCAAGGTAATGGGGAGAAATGTCAGAGTGTAACTACTGAAATATTACACCTCAAAGGAAGGTCAACATGGCACCGATAGGCAATTCACTTTTGATTACAAAACACAAGGTGTAAAAGGGTTGCCAGGGTTCAAAGCCATGAAACCTGGGTCGGAAACAAGACTTGGCTCGGAGTCATGCACCAGTTAGAGGCTTCTTGTGCCGTATAATTGGATTGCAAAAGCCGCTCGGTTCAGACGCGATTCAGCAAATGAGATAAATCGTACAAAACGAGTCAACGAGCTATAATTAACTTGTGAATACAAGCACTAAATTATTGTTGCAATTTAACTAATGATGTCTTGTTGGAAAGTTTGCCGGAAGAGAAAAAAAAGAACAGGGAAAGAACGCTGTTTACAATTCCAAGCAAAGACGAAGACGAAACATGCGATTTATATATTTTTTTAGACTGTGCACCAAGCGTTCGCTCATTTGCACGTAAGTAACATACAAACCCTGTTTCCATATGAGTTGGAAATTTTGTTAGATGTAAATATAAACAGAATACAATGATTTGCAAATCATTTTCAACCCATATTCAGTTGAATATGCTACAAAGACAACATATTTGATGTTCAAACTGATAAACATTTTTTTTTTTTGCAAATAATCATTAACTTTAGAATTTGATGCCAGCAACACGTGACAAAGAAGTTTGTAAAGGTGGCAATAAATACTGATAAAGTCGAGGAATGCTCATCAAACACTTATGTGGAACATCCCACAGGTGTGCAAGCTAATTGGGAACAGGTGGGTGCCGTGACTGGGTATTAAAACATCCATCTATCCATCCATTTCCTACCGCTTATTCCCTTCGGGGGGGCGCAGGAGCCTCTCTCAGCTAAAATCGGGGCCGGAATAAAAACATTTTCCCAAAAAATGCTCAGTCTTTTACAAGAAATAATGGGGCGAAGTAGACCCCTTTGTCCACAACTGTGTGAGCAAATAGTCAAACAGTTTAAGAACAACGTTTCTCAAAGTACAATCGCAAGAAATTTAAGGATTTCAACATCTACGCTCCATGATATCATCAAAAGGTTCAGAGAATCTCGAGAAATCACTTCACGTAAGCGGCATGGCCGGAAACCAACATTAAATGACCATGACCTTCGATCTGTCGGACGGCACTGTATCAAAAACCGACATCAATCTCTAAAGGATATCACCACATGGTCTCAGGAACACTTCAGAAAACCACTGTCACTAAATACAGTTGGTCGCTACATCTGTCAGTGCAAGTTAAAGCTCTACTATGCAAAGCAAAAGCCATTTATCAACAACATCCAGAAACGCCGCCGGCTTCTCTGGGCCCGAGATCATCTAAGATGGACTGATGCAAAGTGGAAAAGTGTCCTGTGGTCTGACGAGTCCACATTTAAAATTATTTTTGGAAATATTTGACATGGTGTCATCCGGACCAAAGGGGAAGCGAACCTTCCAGACTGTTATCGACGCAAAGTCCAAAAGTCAGCATCTGTGATGATATGGGGGTGCATTAGTACCCAAGGCATGGGTAACTTACACATCTGTGAAGGCACCATTAATGCTGAAAGGTACATACAGCTTTTGAAACAACCTATGCTGCCATCTAAGCGCCGTCTTTTTCATGGACGCCCCTGCTTATTTCAGCAAGACAATGCCAAGCCACGTGTTAAAACAGCATGGTTTCGTAGTAAAAGAGGGCGGGTACTTTCCTGGCCCGCCTGCAGTCCAGACCTGTCTTCCATCGAAAATGTGTGGCGCATTATAAAGCGTAAAATACGACAGCGGAGACCCCGGACTGTTGAACAACTGAAGCTCTCCATAAAACAAGAATGGGAAAGAATTCCACTTTCAAAGCTTAAACAATTGGTTTCCTCAGTTCCCAAACATTTGAGTGCTGTTAAAAGAAAAGGTGATGTAACCCAACTACTTTGGCACGTGTTGCAGCCATTAAATTCTAAGTTATTATTTGCAAAAAAAAAAAAAATTATGAGTTTGAACATCAAATATATTTTCTTTGTAGCATATTCAACTGAATATGGGTTGAAAATGATTTGCAAATCATTGTATTCCGTTCATATTTACATGTAACACAATTTCCCAACTCATATGGAAACGGGGTTTGTAGATCTACATGTTTATTTTGCCTGAAAAGTGGTACGTTTGCCTTCTCACGCCAGCCCTTATTGTGCTGTGCAGACCAATTAGAGCTAAACTGGCAGGGACTAATTGAAGGAGTAGACCATATCAAGCAGCAAAGTCACTTAAGGTTCAGTCATGCTGATTAGGATGCTCAGAGAGCCTGAACTCCATGCCCAGGGAGCATTTCACCTGGAGCGTAACGCAAACAAGTCGGAACGCTGACGCAATCGGCCAAACTTTACAAAGGAGGATACTGCTCAGTTTAACTGGAAGTGTAAAAGATGTCATCACTTTAGCCATTGGTGGTTGCAGCGGTGCATCAAAAAGAAAAGTGTCACATGAGAGGGAAAATGTATGTTGTCAATTACTAGAGATGTCGGATAATGGCTTTTTTGCCGATATCTGATATTGTTCAACTCTTAATTACTGATTCCGATATCAACCGATACCGATATATTATTGCTTATTTTGTTGTGATGCCCCACTGGATGCATTAGAGCAGGGGTGCCCACACTTTTTCTGCAGGCGAGCTACTTTTCAATTGACCAACTCGAGGGGATCTACCTCATTTATATATATCATTTATATTTATTTATTTATGAAAGAGACATTTTTGTAAACAAGTTAAATGTGTTTAATAATACAAGCATGTGTAACACATATAGATGTCTTTCTTTCACGAAGACAAGAATATAAGTTGGTGTATTACCTGATTCTGATGACTTGCATTGATTGGAATCAGACAGTAATGATGATAACGCCCACATTTTCAAATGGAGGAGAAAAAAAGTTGTCCTTTCTGTACAATACCACATGAAAGTGGTTGGTTTTTGGCATCTAATTCATCCAGCTTCCATACACTTTACAAGAAAAACATTGGCGGCAAATTCCGTAGCTTGCTTGATTGACATTCACGGCACCTGAGGGTCTTGTGAGATGACGCTGGCCGCTGCCAGTTCATTATTATGAAAAAATGACAGAGAGGAAGGCGAGAAACACTTTTTATTTCAACAGACTTTAGCGCCGTCCCTTCCGTCAAAACTCTAAAGGCCGACTGCACATTTCCTATCTTCACAATAAAAGCCCTGCTTCATGCTGCCTGCGCTAACAAAATAAGAGTCTCAGAAAGCTGGCGTGCACAAGTGATGTGCACGCCAGCTTTCTGAGGGATCGCTTGTGCACGCCAGTTTTCCGAGACTCTGTATTTAGTTAGCGCAGGCAGCATGAAGCAGGGCTTTTATTGTGAAGATAGGAAATGTGCAGCCGGCCTTTAGAGTTTTGACGGAAGGTACGGCGCGAGAGTCTGTTGAAATAAAAAGTGTTTCTCGCCTTCCTCTCGGTCATATTTTCATAATAATGATCTTGCAGCAGCCAGCGTCATCTCACAAGACCCTTCGGTACCGTGAATGTCATTTAAGTGACGTCTTGGTGAAGATTGATGATCACTAATTTTTAGGTCTATTTTTTTTAAAAGCCTGGCTGGAGATCGACTGACACACCCCCCGCGGTCGACTGGTAGCTCGCGATCGACGTAATGGGCACCCCTGCATTAGAGAATGTAACAAGGTTACACAAAATAAATAAACTCAAGTTATGGAAAAAAATGCCATTGAACTCACAAAGAGCATTATTTTTTTTTTACATGCCTCAAAACAGCAGCTTGGAATTTGGGACATGCTCTCCCTTAGAGAGCATGAGGAGGTTGAGGTGGGGGTTAGAGGTTAGCGGGGGATGTATATCGTAGCCTCCTGGGATTCTGGGTATTTGCTCTGTTGTGTTTTATGTTGTGTTACGGTGCAGATGTTCTCCCGAAATGTGTTTGTCATTCTTGTTTGGTGTGGGTTCACACATTTGTAACAGTGTTAAAGTTGTTAATACGGCCAGCCTCTGTGTGACCTGTATGGCTGTTGACCAAGTATGCCTTGCATTCACTTGTGTGTGTGAAAAACTGTAGATATCATGTGACTGGGCCGGCACGCAAAGGCAGTGCCTTTAAGGTTTATTGGCGCTCCGTACTTCTCCCTATGTCCCGTGTACCACTCCGTACAGCGGCGTTTTAAAAAGTCATACATTTTACCTTTTGAAACCATTTTAAAGCATTTATCGGCCGATATTATTGGACATCTCTATTTATCTGACCTGCTTTTACCATATTAACCATCTTAGATCCTGAGGTCCTATGGCACCAAACTTTACTGACTTATTTCACAGCTACTCTCTATTCAGCGACGCCTCTTTCACTCTCTCACTCACTCATTCACTCTGTCTACTCTTTCCTGTCTCATCAGCGCTTCCTCGCCATTGTTAATGTTAGCGGAGTTGACTTTTTCAAAACGTGTGTTCTTGTAGCAATGTGGGTGTTGGAGTTAAGGAGGATTGTCTGGATTTCTGATCGTTTGTGAGGGCAGGAAAGTGACTTATTTGTGTTGGCATAGCAGTGCATACAGAAGACAGCAGTTTCGAGCTTGCTAATACAATAAACCGATAATTTCCGATATTACATTTTAAAGCATTTATCGGCCCGATAATATCGGCCGTCCGATATTATCGGAAATCTCTAGTAAACACCACAGCTTTTACCTTGCAGGTGTGCCTAATGGTGTGGCCAGTGAGCGTATAAAACAGTAGTCAGAGTTTCTATACAACAGCAGTGATTTGAAGCTTTTAGGAATGTGCTGCAAAAACAGTAGTAAAAGCACATTTTGTCTGACAAGCTGTTTTTAAGGATCGACTGCAGACATGCTGGTCAAAGATCCTCTCCAAAACACAAAATCAGCTTTAAAAAGGCTAGTCAAAGATCATATATGACAAGATCACTACTGTTTTAAGGAGCAATTGCAAAAATTCTTGGCAAATATCTTCAGTATGATAAATGTTTTTTAGACTTTTACTGCAATATTGCTCGTCAAAGCCGTTTCCACACGTCCGTTATTTGAAGTCTTTTGTATTTTTCTGCAAAAACGCTTGTCAAAGTTACCGTATTTTCCAGACTATAAGGTGCACATAAAATCTTTTTTTTCCCTCAAAACTCGACAGTGCGCCTTATAACCTTAGAACGGAATAATTCTAGTTTTGCCATTGTATTTGGTACATGGTGAAATGAGAAGTGTGACTAGGAGATGGCAGTCAAACAAAAGAGATACGTGTAGACTGCAATATGATGGCAATCGCACTAAAGAGATAGGTGTGGACTGCAATATGACTCAAGTAAACAGCACCATTTTGTATTTTTGTCAGAATAATTGTACATAAGCTGCGATGAGTTGGCGACTTGTCCAGGGTGTACCCCGCATACCGCCCGAATTCAGCTGAGATAGGCGCCAGCGACCCCAAAAAGGGACAAGCGGTAGAAAATGGATGGATGGAATTGTATATAAGTTATCACACAACTTGTTTGCTTTGAGTTTGGGTTGCCCTGAGGTTTGTGGTTGCGATCCACTGGAGCTTACAAAGCTGTCTTTGATCTTATCAACTAAAAGGCAGACAGCTTGTAAACCTCCACAGTGTGCGCCGTAGGTGTCGGTTTCTCAGATCTTGGACAGCCATAGGAAGGACCTTATCAGGACCCGAAATCTACAAGCAGAGAGGGGGCAAACCTGACACCGCTCCAAGCAGCTTTTTGTTTGAACCGTTTATGACCCAGTGCAGCAGCTGTTTATTAACCCCTCCCCTTAGAAGCAGCTGCAGCTATATAATCAGGACCTGCCCAAATAAATGAGGAGGCGTGTGGAGCTTGTTCCTCAGAGCGGCAGGGTGACACTGTACGAGGGTGCAAGTCGACGTGTTCTCTTAATGAGCTAAATTGAATCCTGTCTGTTTGATTCCTTGCTTCTTGTATTGTTTAATGGATAGTTCGGTGTTTGAACCTGAAAATGTTCCATTGAAAATATATATACATTACACACGGCGCTCAAAAATCCATCCAAATGTTTTAGTACGACTTTGGTAAGCTATGAAGCCGCACCGCTGTGTTTCAACATAGGAGTATTATTATGGTGTGTGTATAAGGTAAGATATATTATCTGGCGTTCTGCTTCGCATTATTATGCAAAAGGAACTTTTCTTACCTTCTGGTACCTGCTAATGTGTATTTGGGTATACTGCAAAAAAGTTTTTTCAAAGTAGTCCAAATGACAGGAGTGCATTGTTGTTTTAAGGACAAGCTGAAAAAAATGCTTAACAAAGATACTCAATATTAAAAGAATACTTTGCTGTTTTTAGGAATATACTGGAAAACTGCTCGTCAAAGTTTTTCAACATGAAAATTGTTTGCAGTTTTTAAGATTTTACTTTATATTACAAGAATGCTCTGCAGTTTTCTGGATATACTACAAAACTGCAGGTCAAAGATGTTAAATTTGGTTGGATTTTTAGAGTGTTTTTAGGGGAATACTCTAAAAATGCTGATCAAACATACTCTCTATGACAAGAATGCATTACTGTTTTTAGGGATCTTAAATTTGATAAGATGTTTTATTTTTTAGTATATTACTGCAAAAAAGTTTTCCCCAAGTAGTCCATTAGATAAAAATGCGTTGCTGTTTTAAGGACAAGTTGAAAAAAATGCTTGACAAAGATACTCAATATTAAAAGAATACTTTGCTGTTCTTAGGAATATACTGGAAAACTGCTCGTCAAAGTTTCACCAAATGACAGTTGTTTGCAGTTTTTAAGATTTTACTTCATATTACAAGAATGCTCTGCTGTTTTCTGGATATACTACAAAACTGCAGTAAAAGTCTTCAATTTGATTGGGTTTTTGGGGTGTTTTTAGGGGAATACTCTAAAAATGCTGATCAAACATACTCCCTATGAAAGGAATGCATTGCTGTTTTTAGGGATGTACTACAAAACTGTTGGTCAAAGATCTCTAATCTTACAATTTCATCCGTTTTTAGAATTTTGCTGCAAAAATGTTAGTCAAAGATCTTAAATTTGATAAGATTTTTTTAGAATGTTACTGTAAAAATGTTTTTTTCAAAGTAGACCATATGACAGGAATGTGGTGTTTTAAGGACCAGCTGAAAAAAATGCTCAACAAAAATATTCAATATTAAAAGAATACTTCGCTGTTTTTAGGAATATACTGGAAAACTGCTCGTCAAAGTTTTTCAATATGACAGTTTGCAGTTTTTAGGATTTTACTTTATATTACAAGAATGCTCTGCTGTTTTCTGGATATACTACAAAAACTGCAGGTCAGAAATCTTCAATTTGATTGGGTGTTTTTGGGGGAATACTCTAAAAATGCTGATCAAACATACTCCCTATGAAAGGAATGCATTGCTGTTTTTAGGGATGTACTACAAAACTGTTGCTCAAAGATCTCTAATCGTACAATTTCATCCGTTTTTAGAATTTTGCTGCAAAAATGTTAGTCAAAGATCTTAAATTTGATAAGATTTTTTTTAGAATGTTACTGTAAAAAATGTTTTTTTCAAAATAGTCCATATGACAGGAATGTGGTGTTGTTTTAAGGACCAGCTGAAAAAAATGCTTAACAAAAATACTCAATACTAAAAGATTACGTCGTCGTTCTTAGGAATATACTGGAAAACTGCTCGTCAAAGTTTTTCAATATGACAGTTGCTTGCAGTTTCTAAGATTTTACTTTATATTACAAGAATGCTCTGTTGCTTCTGGATATACTACAAAAACTGCAGGTCAGAAATCTTCAATTTGATTGTTTTTTTGGGGGGAATACTCTAAAAATGCTGATCAAACATACTCCCTATGAAAGGAATGCATTGCTGTTTTTAGGGATGTACTACAAAACTGTTGCTCAAAGATCTCTAATCTTACAATTTCATCCGTTTTTAGAATTTTGCTGCAAAAATGTTAGTCAAAGATCTTAAATTTTCTAAGATTTTTTTAGAATGTTACTGTAAAAATGTTTTTTTCAAAATAGTCCATATGACAGGAATGTGGTGTTGTTTTAAGGACCAGCTGAAAAAAATGCTTCACCAAGATACTCAATATTAAAAGAATACTTTGCTGTTCTTAGGAATAAACTGGAAAACTGCTTGTCAATGTTTTTCAATATGACAGTTGTTTGCAGTTTTTAGGATTTTACTTTATATTACAAGAATGTTCTGCTGATTTCTGGATATACTACAAAACTGCAGGTCAAAAATCTTTGATTTGATTGGGTTTTTTGAGTGTTTTTAGGGGAATACTCTAAAAATTCTGATCAAACATACTCTCTATGACAGGAATGCATTGCTGTTTTTAGGGATGTACTACAAAAATCTTGGTCAAAGATGCTTGATCTTACAATTGCATCCCTTTTTTAGAATTTTGCTGCAAAAATGTTAGTTAAAGATCTTAAATTTGATAAATTGTTGTTTTTTTATATTACTGCAAAAATGCCTTTTCCAAATAGTCCATATGACAGGAATGCTTTGCTGTTCTTAGGAATATACTTTCAATATGACAGTTGTTTACATTTTTTAGGATTTAAAACACTTGACAAAGATACTTTATATGACAGGAATGCTTTATTGTTTTAAAGTAGCAATGACTGTCACACACACACTAAGCGTGGCGAAATTATTCTCTGCATTTGACCCACATTTTTGGTGATTTAACCCCAGATTCCAACCCTTTTCGGTATGTACTGCACAACTGCTGGTCAAACATCTTCAATATAAATAAAATGTAGGATTTTGTTGCAAAAAGGCTTGTCAAAGGTAGTCCATGACAGGAATTCGCTGTTTTTAGGAAAGTACTGCAAAGCTGCTGGTTAATGATCGTTAATCAACAATCGGAACGACGCAGGAGGTCCTTCAGACCGACAGCCATCAGACTGTATAATGCATATGTTCCTTGACTGCACTTAAATGTAGAATATATTTATGTTCTTCATACATTATGTACAAACCCTGTTTCCATATGAGTTGGGAACTTGTGTTAGATGTAAATATAGACGGAATACAATGATTTGCAAATCCTTTTCAACCCATATTCAGTTGAATATGCTACAAAGACAACATATTTGATGTTCAAACTGATAAACATTTTTTTGTTGTTGCAAATAATCATTAACTTTAGAATTCGATGCCAGCAACACGTGAAAAAGAAGTTGGGAAAGGTGGCAATAAATACTGATAAAGTTGAGGAATGCCCATCAAACACTTATTTGGAACATCCCACAGGTGTGCACATTCAGCATGTGTTACAACAGCGTGGCTTCATAAAAGTGCAGGTACTTTCCTGGCCCGCCTGCAGTCCAGAAATGTCTCCCATATAAAATGTGTGGCGACTATGAAGCGTAAAATACGACAGCAGAGACCACGGACTGTTGAACGACTGAAGTTCTACATAAAACAAGAATGGGAAAGAATTCTACTTTCAAAGCTTCAACAATTACTTTCCTCACTTCCCAAACGTTTATTGAGTGTTGTTAAAAGAAAAGGTGATGTAACACAGTGGTGAACATGCCCTTTCCCAACTACTTTGGCACGTGTTGCAGCCATGAAATTCGAAGTTAATTATTATTTGCAAAAAAAAAATAAAGTTTGAGTTTGAACATCAAATATCTTGTCTTTGTAGTGCATTCAACTGAATATGGGTTGAAAATGATTTGCAAATCATTGTAGTCTGTTTATATTTACATCTAACACAATTTCCCAACTCAAATGGGAACGGGGTTTATAAATAAAATGTAGGATTTTACTGCAAAAATGCTTGTCAAAGATATCCATGAGAGGAATGCCCTGTTTTTAGGAAAGTACTGCAAAGCTAATGATCTTTAACATAACAGTTTTTTTCTGTTTCTAGGATTCTGCCAGTCAAACATCCGACATCTTCTATATCTAATTTCAAGCAGGGGTATAATTTACTGATCCACTGCTTCACAGTTTCTTTTAGTGAGGTATACGCTCCCCTGAACCCTAAATTTAGCGCCGAGACACTTCACTGCTCCTCACAGCAAACATACACACACCTTTCAAAATCTCCTCCCTCGGAGAATTCCGGCAACCGGACCAGGTTTTGAAGCGAGGCTTGCAAAAGCGTCACTAATTTTCCAGAGCTTTTACAAGAAGCCAACATGAGCTATTCGAGCATGTTATTAACGTGGCCGACTCCGGTACAAGCTCAGACTAATGCTTCTGTGGGCCGTGTCACTTTCGGGTGTGCATCTTTGGATTACGACCAGCTTCGGCGGGAGTTGATGTCTCTCGGTGTGCAAAGGCAATTAGCGACGGGATGAACCTCTGCCAGGAATGAGTCAGAGATGCCAATTAGGCTCAGGCAAAAGAGACAAGGCGGTGGTGCGCTCCTGCCACGACACAAAATATCCAATCGACCACGGCAAAGTGAATCCAGGTAAATGATAAGGTGGCGTAATGCATCTGTCTCTCATGTCCTTACGAAGCTGAAGTAGTTGCATCTCTAATGAGACCCTAGGAAGGAAGGAAAGCTGGTAGCAGGACACCCCCGTGACGAGAGCATTAATGCACTATCATAGCCTCGTCACAGGGATAAGCTTTATTTCACACACAGACTGAAGTAATGACGTGTGTGAGCAGGGAGTCAGGGTTGTGAACATTGTCAATGTACAGATAAAAAGCAGCCCCTCGCTAAGATGGTCTTTTCATTCCTACAAATGAGTTGGGAAATTGTGTTAGATGTGAATATAAACGGAATACAATGATTTGTAAATCCTTTTCAACCCATATTCAGTTGAATGCACTACGAAGACAACATATTTGATGTTCAAACTCATAAACTTTGTTTTTTTTGCAAATAATAATTAACTTAGAATTTCATTGCTGCAACATGTGCCAAAGTAGTTGGGAAAGGGCATGTTCACCACTGTGTTACATCACCTTTTCTTTTAACAACACTCAATAAATGTTTGGGAAGTGAGGAAACTAATTGTTGAAGCTTCGAAAGTGGAATTCTTTCCCATTCCTGTTTTATGTAGAACTTTAGTTGTTCAACAGTCCGGGGTCTTGTTGTCGTATTTTACGCTTCATAATGCGCCACACATTTTTGATGGGAGACAGGTCTGGAATGCAGGCGGGCCAGGAAAGTACCCGCGCTCTTATTTTATGAAACCACGCTGTTGTAACACGTGCTGAATGTAGCTTGGCATTGTCTTGCTGAAATAAGCAGGGGCGTCCATGAAAAAGACGGCGCTTAGATAGCAGCATATGTTGTTCCAAAACCTGTATGTACCTTTCAGCATTAATGGTGCCTTCACAGATGTGTAAGTTACCCATGCCTTGGGCACTAATGCACCCCCATACCATCACAGATGCTGGCTTTTCAACTTTGCGTCGATAACAGTCTGGATGGTTCACTTCCCCTTTGGTCCAGATGACACAATGTCGAATATTTCACAAAAAAATTTGAAATGTAGACTCGTCAGACCACAGATCACTTTTTCACTTTGTATCAGTCCATCTTAGATGATATCGGCCCAGAGATGCCGGTGGCGTTTCTGGATGTTGTTGATAAATGCCTTTCACTTTGCATTGTAGAGCTTTAACTTGCACTTACAGATGTAGCGACCAACTGTATTTAGTGACAGTGGTTTTCTGAAGTGTTCCTGAGCCCATGCGGTGATATCCTTTAGAGATTGATGTCGGTTTTTGATACAATGCCGTCTGAGGGATGGAAGGTCACGGTCATTCAATGTTGGTTTCCGGCCATGCCGCTTACGTGGAGTGATTTCTCCAGATTCTCTGAACCTTTTGATGATGTTATGGATTGTAGATGTTGAAATCCTTAAATTTTTTGCAATTGCACTTTGAGAAACGTTGTTTTTAAACTGTTTCACTATTTGCTCACGCAGTTGTGGACAAAGGGGTGTACCTCGGCCCATCCTTTCTTGTGAAAGACTGAGCATTTTTAGGGATGCTGTTTTTATACCCAATCATGGCACCCACCTGTTCCCAATTAGCCTGCACACCTGTGGAATGTTCCAAATAAGTGTTTGATGAGCATTCCCCAAGTTTATCAGTATTTATTGCCACCTTTCCCAACTTCTTTGTCACGTGTTGCTGGCATCAAATTTTTATCAGTTTGAACTTCAAATATGTTGTCTTTGTAGCATATTCAACTGAATATGGGTTGAAAATGATTTGCAAATCATTGTATTCTGTTTATATTTACATCTAACACAATTTCCCAACTCATATGGAAACAGAGTTTGTAAGACAAACCGCAACATCGTCCACCATTTACGTGAATGACATCACCAAGCAGTAAATGTATCATCTCTTATCTGGCTACCCTGCAGTAGTCACTGAGTCATTTGTGTGCTGATAAATCAGTCCCTTTGGGTTGTGTTCTTTCAGCGAATGCACTCTTGCATCTCATTTCTGAGGCGCCAACCGTAAAGCGTGAGAAGTTCTTCAAACAATCGGCACCGGAGCCCATCTGCTCAAGAGTAAGATGAAAATTGAAGATTGCTCAAAAGCAGTTTCCTTAGGTTTATCCGGGTGTTTTTTAACGCCACTTTTCATAAGCATCCAATTTAAAATCAAAAGCAGTTCATTATTACACTCAAAGCACTGAAGAAGAGACTTGGCTTCTATGACTCCCTTGAGGAGATTTCCTATTTACCTCTTGATGCTCTGCGCACTTTTGAGGAAAAATAAAATAAAAATGAATGATTGGACTGCATTCCACTGATTGATATCTGTAGTCATCGGTACACTTATCGGTACGATATGTAATTGGTGTACATAAAGATGTATTAGCTTTGTTATTATTGTTATTTGTAAAAATTCAAAGCTGATTATCAGATCCTAACGCTGGGCAATTATGGAGAAAAAAAAACATCTGATTTCTATTACAGTATTTTCTGGACCATAGGGTGCACTGGATTATAAGGCGCGTTGCCGAAGAATGGTCCATTTTCGAGCTTTTTTCATGTACAAAGCGTACTGGATTAAATCAATGAATATTTGTTTATATAGCCCTAAATCACAAATGTCTCAAAGGACTGTACATACCACTACGACTACGACATCCTCGAAAGAAACCACATAAGGGCAAGGAGAACTCACACCCAGTGGGACGCCAGTGACAATGCTGACTATGAGAAACCTTGGAGAGGACCTCAAATGTGGGCAACCCCCCACTCTAGGGTACCGAAAGCAATGGATGTCGAGCGGGTCTAACATGATACTGTGAAAGTTCAATCCATAGTGGCTCCAACACAGCCGTCAGAGTTCAGTTCAAAGCGGATCCAAGACAGCAGCGAGAGTCCCGTCCACAGGAAACCATCCCAAGCGGAGTCGGTCGGATCAGCAGCGTAGAGATGTCCCTAACCGATACACAGATGAGCGGTCCATCCTGGATCCCGACTCTGAACAGCCAGTACTTCATCCATGGCCATCGGACCGGACCCCCTCCACAAAGAAGGGGGGGACAGAGGAGAAAAAGAAAAGAAGCGGCAGATCAACTGGTCTAAAAAGGAGGTCTATTTAAAGGCTAGAGCAGGGGTAGGGAATCTGAGCTGACGTTGCTTAACATGATAAGTAATGAATAATTCCACTTGTAATCACAGTGTTAAAAATAATGTTCAAAATATAAAACATTCTCGTGCATGTTTAATCCATCCATCCGTTTTCTACCGCACTTGTTCAAGAAGTTGCATTAATGTTAAGAAGTTATTTATTTATTATTGGTTAGTGTGGTGCTTGCCCTCCTGGGGGTTCTTCAGACCCCCAAGCACCGACATGAGAGCCTGTTTCAGGGTTACAATATTGTTTTATTTTTCAATAAGTCTCTCAGTTGCTTTCCAGCAATAGTATTTCCAGCCCAGACCCAGACCCTCCTCCTGGCTGCTGCTTATAACAGAGCGACAGGTGATTAGATAACAAAGCCCAGGTGGGCCGTCTACGCACCTGTCGGTGCAGGCACGCAGGCCACGCCCCCTCCACAGTTAGCTTCAGAATAAGAATGTTATTACAAAGACTAAGAGACCTATTATACTCTAAAAATGTTGGTATTACTTAAAAATGCACATGTTTAGTTGTGTTCAGTGTTAAAAAAATATTATATGGCTCTTACGGAAATATATTTTAAAATATTTGGCTTTTTGGCTCTAAAGGCCAAAAAGGTTCCCGACCCCTGGGCTAGAGTATACAAATGAGTTTTAAGGTGAGACTTAAATGCTTCTACTGAGGTAGCATCTCGAACTGTTACCGGAGATAAAGGAGATATATTTATTAGGGACCGAATGTCTCTTTGGGACAGATGACCCTATTGCATTTCTAAGGTTTTATTATAATTATTCCGCCGCCTCTATGAGCTGTAATTTGACCCCTTTGACATGCTTCAAAACTCACCAAATTTGACTCACACATCAGGACTGGCGAAAATTGCCATTTAATATAAAAACCAAACCCCAAAACTCAAAATTGCGCTCTAGAGCCCCCTAGGAAAAAACACACACAACTGCTTGTAACTTCCGGTAGGCATGTTGTAGAGACATGAAACATAAAACCTCTATGTAGGTCTGACTTAGACCTACATTTCATAATATGACATCCTTCAGCAAAAATCAACAGGAAGTTGGCAAACACCCCTTCAATACAAAAGTTTCCTAAAAAATGTCACTTTTGCCTCTTTGAGCTGTAATTTGACCCCCTTAAAACGCTTCAAAACTCACCAAACTGGACACACACATCAGGACTAGCGAAAATTGCGATCTAATTTAAAAAATTTAAAAAAAAAAATTAAAATTGCGCTCTAGCGCCCCCTAGGAATAAAACAGACAAAACTGCTCCTAGGAAGAAAACACAGACAAAACTGCTTGTAACTTCCGGTAGGAATGTCGTAGAGACATAAAAAAAAAAACCCTCTATGTAGGTCTCACTTAGACCTACATTTCATTCATTTAAATCTTTCAGCAAAAATCTACAGGAAGTTGGCAATCACCCCTTCAGAACAAAAGTTTGGTAAAAACCTGTCACCTTTTTTTAAACATTATCTCCTCTGAGCGCGTTTGTTGTGTCGGCTTCAAACCCGCACAGGAGATAGAATGAACCCTTCTGATTAAAACTTGCGAAAACAGTTTTAATAACTGCTCCGGTTTTGATTTTATGAGCCTTCAAAGAACTGCTGCGCTGCTGCCGTCTCAAGATGGCCGCTTAAAAGCAGGAAGCACCGGCGTGACCACACAATGCAGAGAAGGTACGTACAAGGCAGGTAAAGATATGTTGACTGGATGAAAGGAGGAGGCACCAGTTTGACTCCAGGATACAGAGAAGGAAGGTAATGTGCAGGTAAGGATATGTTGTCTGCGTAATGGCAGGAAGCACCAGCGTGTATGGGTGACAGAAAGAGGCACCAATGTGACCCCAGGATGTAGGGAAGGTAGGTAATGTGCAGGTAAAGATATGTTGAATGGGTAAAGGCAGGAAACACCAGCAAAAGTTGGTCCCGTCCATCGCTGCTGGCAGCTTTAATTATGATTATTTCCTGAATGTAAAATACTTCCTTGTGGTCTAGATAACATGTAATGGTGGTTCTTTGCTCAAAATGTTGCATGGATGATGTTTTCACACATCATCTTCAAGCCACTTTCTGACAGTCGCTTCAGGATGCGCTGTTTTGTGGGCGGTCTTATTTACGTGCCTCCACTTGGACAGCATCTTCTCCCCATCATCTTTGTTGTCGCGGTGTAGCGTGCAAGGACGGGAGTGGAAGAAGTGTCAAAAGATGGTTGCTAACTGTTTAAATGACATTCAGACTTTACTTCCATCAATAACAGAGCAGCATCTCCTCATCCGTGGCTCACTACTAGTGTAAAAACAACAACACTGTCCCGTACAAAAATTGTCCGACCGGAACTCTCTAATAACTAAAGTTCCTTGGGTGAATTATGTAAACTTACTACACCGGTATGTTTTAGTGCTTTCATGGCGAGTTTCTAACAAACAATGGGAGACCGGGCTTTCTGCTCCGCCGCTCCCAGTCTGTGGAATGCTATCCCTGACCACCTGAGGGCACCACAGACTGTGGATGCTTTTAAAAAAGGCTCAAAAAGCCTTTTTTAGATATATGCATACTAGTTCTAGCTATTAGCTGTTGTAGTTTTTTTTTTGTTTTTTTAATACCCTGTAGCACTTTGAGGTTGTTTACTCAATGTAAATTGCTTTTACTTATAAAAATCAATTATTATTATCATCAAGTTTTAATGAAAGTGAATTACTCCATTCTTTTTATTGTTATTTCAATGCCCAACCTCTATTAACATTAATTAATAAGAGCATATGAATGGAAGTTAAAAATAAAGAACAAAAAGGCATTTATGCCCCACCTGGTGTAAAGGTCACCACATGTCAGTAATACTGAGCAACATGGCGGCAGAGTTTTAGCCAGACTTGTCAGTGGAACGGTTGCTGAGAAGCCTCTGAGCTAAGTGTGACATATTAAGGCCAGGGGAAGCTAGTCCATGGGTTTTACACACGCATACAGTAGGTCAATGCCACAGGCCACATCAACTCTTCTTCAAGTTCTCTCAATTTACCCACCGCTTGGCAACTGGCATGTGTCATTGCCAGGGGGAAATACTCAGGGACAGCCTCAAAAGGGAGCCACAAGTCCTTGTGGTGACAGATGCATTAAAATGGTGGTAAATCACTGTTGCAGAGAAGTACAAATCCTGTTTCCATATGAGTTGGGAAGTTGTGTTGGATGTAAATATAAACGGAATACAATGATTTGCAAATCATTATCAACCCATATTCAATTGCATATGTTACAAAGACGACATATTTGATGTTCAAACTGATAAAACTTTTTTTTTTTGCAAATAATCATTAACTTTGGAATTTGATGCCAGCAACAAGTGACCAAGAAGTTGGGAAAGGTGGCAATAAGTACTGATAAAGTTGAGGAATGCTCACCATACACTTATGTGGAACATCCCACAGGTGTGCAGGCTAATTGGGAACAGGTGGGTGCCGTGATTGGGTATAAAAACAGCTTCCCAAAAATGCTCAGTCTTTCACAAGAAAGGATGGGGCGAGGTACACCCCTGTGTCCACAACTGCGTGAGCAAACAGTCAAAACAGTTTAAGAACAACGTTTCTTAAAGTGCAATTGCAAGAAATTTAGGGATTTCAACATCTACGCTCCATAATATCATCAAAAGGTTCAGAGAATCTGGAGAAATCACTCCACGTAAGCGGCATGGCCGGAAACAAACATTGAATGACCGTGACCTTCCATCCCTCAGACGGCACTGTATCAAAAACCAACAATCTCTAAAGGATATCACCACATATGCTCAGGAACACTTCTAAAAACCACTGTCACTAAATACAGTTGGTCGCTACATCTGTAAGTGCAAGTTAAAGCTCTACTCTGCAAAGTGAAAGCCATTTATCAACAACATCCAGAAATGCCGCCGGCTGCTCTGGGCCCGAGATCATCTAAGATGGACTGATGCAAAGTGGAAAAGTGTTTTGTGGTCTGACGAGTCCACATTTCAGATTGTTTTTGGTAATATTCCACATCGTGTCATCCGGACCAAAGGGGAAGCGAACCATCCAGACTCTTATCGACGCAAAGTTCAAAAGCCAGCATCTGTGATGGTATGGGGGTGCATTAGTGCCCAAGGCATGGGTAACTTACACATCTGTGAAGGCACCATTAATGCTGAAAGGTACATACAGGTTTTGGAACAACATATGCTGCCATCTAAGTGCCGTCTTTTTCATGGACGCCCCTGCTTATTTCAGCAAGACAATGCCAAGCCACATTCAGCAGGTGTTACAACAGCGTGGCTTCGTGAGAAAAAAGAGTGCGGGTACTTTCCTGGCCCGCCTGCAGTCCAGACCTGTCTCCCATTGAAAATGTGTGGCGCATTATAATTCGCTGTTTTTAGGAAAGTACTGCAAAGCTGCTGGTTAATGATCTTTAATCAACAATCGGAACGACACAGGAGGCCCTTCATACCGACAGCCATTAGACTGTATAATGCATATGTTCCTTGACTGCACTTAAATGTAGAATATATTTATATTCTTCATATATTATGTACAAACCCCATTTCCATATGAGTTGGGAAATTGTGTTAGATGTAAATATAAACGGAATACAATGATTTGCAAATCCTTTTCATCCCATATTCAGTTGAATATGCTACAAAGACAACATATTTGATGTTCAAACTGATAAACATTTTTTTGTTGTTGCAAATCATTAACATTAGAATTCGACGCCAGCAACACGTGATAAAGAAGTTGGGAAAGGTGGCAATAAACACTGATAAAGTTGAGGAATGCTCATCAAACACTTATTTGGAACATCCCACAGGTGTGCACATTCAGCACGTGTTACAACAGCGTGGTTTCGTAAAAAAAGAGTGCGGGTACTTTCCTGGCCCGCCTGCAGTCCAGACCTGTCTCCCATTGAAAATGTGTGGCACATTATGAAGCGTAAAATACGACAGCGGAGACCCCGGACTGTTGAACGACTGAAGCTCTACATAAAACAAGAATGGGAAGGAATTCCATTTTTAAAGCTTCAACAATTAGTTTCCTCAGTTCCCAAATGTTTGAGTGTTGTTAAAAGAAAAGGTTATCTAACACAGTGGTGAACAGGCCTGTTATTGTATCGATTCAACACAGGATTGATCGATTTACAGTATTCCTGTTCTCATATCCAAAGAACTGTTTAGTGTGTCACTTACTGCTGCCTGCTGTTTCTTCAATCGCTCCTTGTACTCCTCCAACTCCAACAGGTTGAGTTCGGCTGGGAGCTTCTAAACACACAGAGAAACAGACAAGAAAAGTAAGTTTATAGAGCATCCACTGGCAGATGCTGCTGATAGTTTTGCAGAAACACGGTGACACACACACACACACACACACACATCCATATATGCATGGCGCTGCTTCAAAACACAGAAGTTCTAACTAAGTGGAAGCATGACGAGCTTGGAGGTGTTTCCAGAAAAGTATCTCAACTGCGATAGACACCCGATGAAGCATTCAAATGAGTTGAATGTTTTTCCCTTCCATCCCATAACAAGTAAATAATTTGCTTTATAAGATCATATATGGGGAGGAAGAAGGCGTTATTTAGTAAACAGCAAACAAACTCAGCTGGGTAAAGAAGATATTACAATTCCATGCCCCAGAGGATGATAGGTAATTACTTTCCCCTTGATTGAGAGTCTCATTTCAGGTGGTGTGGTGCGACCAAGATAAATCTAATGAGATTTCACACCCTCCTTCTGTTCAGTGGACACAATCCATCAGTCTGGATGTCAACGGATCACGGCATAGGAGAGGAGGAAGTGGCGGCGGCTCAGGTGCGAAACCGGGAAGATGGGCTTCAAAGCGCAGGAAACCGTCGCCGCTTCGGATTGCAAATATCGCGGGAGGTGGGCTGGATGGTATTACTCTCGTATCAAGGGAGGGCGGGACCGGTGAGTCGGTCCCTTGTTGTCAATTTTACAGGGCACTGAGTTGTCATTCACTCAATAATTCAAGCACTCCAAATAAAAACGACTTTTTATCACCTCCAGTTCGTGCTGCACCATATCAAAAGAGTCGTTAGAGAAGTAGACCTCCTCGATGCTCTCAATGATCTCCTGCTCGGCCAGGGGGTCCATGGGCTGCTCCCGGAGCTCCCGCAATTCCTCCTGCAACACACAATTACCACAAATAGGAGTCAGGAAAAAACAAATGTGTCATTTGGAAACAGGGACACGATGAAAATCAAACAAAAAGAGGGAGAATTGGATTAGAGATGGCAGGCTGAGGTTAAGGTCTTTGAATGCAGTGTTTTTCAACCAGATACAGTCTGGTGTGCCGTGGGAGATTATCTAGTTTCACCTGCCGTATTTCCTTGAATTTCCGCCGGGTATATAGTATGCACCTGCCTAGAATTACTGCCGGGTCAAACTCCTTTTGCAAAATAATTAGCGCATGCTTAGCATTACCGCCAGCTCAGGATTAACTCCGGGTAAAACACGTTTCGCAAAATATTATTTTTATTAGCGCATGTCTAGAATTTCGCTAAATAATTAGCATATGCCTAGGATTCCGCCGGGTCAAACTCGTCACGTCACGAATAACACTTCACCTGTCATCATTTACATCATTTACCGCTTATTCCCTTTCGGGGTCGCGGGGGGCGCTGGCGCCTATCTCAGCTACAATCGGGCGGAAGGCAGGGTACACCCTGGACAAGTCGCCACCTCATCGCAGGGCCAACACAGATAGACAACATTCACACTCACATTCACACACTAGGGCCAATTTAGTGTTGCCAATCAACCTATCCCCAGGTGCATGTCTTTGGAAGTGGGAGGAAGCCGGAGTACCCGGAGGGAACCCACGCATTCACGGGGAGAACATGCAAACTCCACACAGAAAGATCCCGAGCCTGGATTTGAAACCAGGACTGCAGGAACTTCGTATTGTGAGGCAGACGCACTAACCCCTCTTCCACCGTGAAGCCATGGAGGAGGCTTATTTCAACAATTTGAAATCACATAAAGGGAAGACGATTACGAGCTATTCAGTAGGATTTAAAGTCCAAGCTATTGAATATGCTAAAAAGAACAGTAAGCAGCTATGTTTTATTAATATACCATACCAACTTTCTTTATAAAGCCCTTTAAAAACAACCACAGTTGAAGGACAAAGGGCTGTACACCACCGTAGCTGCGTGTGTCAAATATGAGTCATTAAATGACTCCCGCCTCCTGGTGGTAGAGGGCGCTAGTGATCCTTCTTGCGACTACTCGGCTGCAGAAGAAGTGACAACAAGCAGCAAGAGTGAGCAGCGATCGTTTGTTTTTTTCCTCTCTCTTGCACTTTTAACATGGAGGATTATATATCTAAAATAAAACATTTTTCTAAACTGGACTTTCAATCGAAACAAAAGGTAATAAAGGAGATTTTTAAAACTGAAGAATGCTAAGGAAGACTTCTATAAACAAGTTATCGATGCTTTTGATCAGAAGGAGCTGCGCATGGACTTAATTTATAAGTAAAAGTAAGACAATTTTAACGTTTTTTTTAATTAAATGTGATTTTCATGATGGTATACTTACATCACACTCAAATGTTTAAGCGCAGGCCTAAATTTACCCCATGCCTTTGGTAAGTGCCGGAGTGAGAAGAGGTTTTAAAATGATTAGCGCATGCTTGCCTTTACCGCATGCCTTTGGTAAGTGCCGGAGTGTGAAGAGGTTTTAAATTAATTAGCGGCCCGGTGGCAATTCCAGGAAATACGGTATTTAAGTTAAAAACATTTTTTGCAAACCCGTAATTATAGTCTGCAAATGATGAGTTGTTGTTGAGTGTCGGTGGTGTCTAGAACTCGGCAGAGTAACCGTGTAATACTCTTCCATATAAGTAGGTGGCAGCCGGTAGCTAATTGCTTTGTCGATGTTGGAAACAGTGGGAGGCAGCGTGCAGGTAAAATTGTGTCTACTGTTTAAAACAAAATCAACATAAGGTGAGTGCCCCTAAGAAAAGGCATTGAAGCTTAGGGAAGGCCATGCAGAACGAAACCAAAACTGAGCTGTGGATAACGTAAACGAAAACAGAATACTGGACGACAGCAAAGACTTACTTTGGCGCAAAGAGGGCGTCCACAATGTATATCCGAATGGGACGTGACAATCAAAAATGTCCCCACAAAGAAGGATAAAAAGCAACTGAAATATTCTTAATTGCTAAAACAAAGTAGATGCGGGAAGACATGAAACTGCAACAGGAAAATACCAAAAAAAAGAGAAAAAGCCACCAAAATAGGAGCGCAACACAAGAAGTAAAACACTACACACAGGAAAACACCAAAAAAGTCACGCCGTGATGTGACAGGTGGTGACAATACATCTACTTTGAGACAAGAGCGATAGTGATGCATGGTTGGTTATGATTTTTAAAGTCATATCCAACAATTGCGACAACGACTTTTTACTGTCAACAGAGTTTCATTTTTTAATGATTTATGCTGGCGGTGAGAATCCGGATTTTTTCTACGCAAAAAAATGTGCCTTGGCTCAAAACAGGCTGAAAAGCACTGCTTTAATGTGTTCAGCAAGCTGTTGGAGATCTTTTATCAGTCTGTTGTGGCCGGTGCCCTGTACTTTGCAGTGCTTGTGTTGGGGGAGCAGCACCAGCAAAAGGGACTTAAACTGATCCAGAAAGCCAGGACAGGAGGACCCTGGACAAACTGCTTCTGCCCACCCACTCCAGACAATTGAGGGGCAGTGGAGCTAATACTCCAACAGGCTATGATGTATATTTTCTGCTGCAGCTGTTCCATATACTGTAATATTCCATACATCTTCTTCCGCTTATCCGAGGTCGGGTCACGGGGGCGGCAGCCTAAGCAGGTAAAAAACCCAGACTCCCCTCTCCGAAGCCACTTAGTCCAGCTCCTCCCGAGGCGTTCTTAGGTCCGCCAGAAGACAGTCTTCCCAACGTGTCGTGGGTCTTCCCCGTGGCCTCATACTGGTCGGACATGCCCGAAACACATCGCCAGGGAGGCGTTCGGGTGGCATCCTGACCAGATGCCCGAACCACCTCATCTGGCTCCTCTCCATGTGGAGGAGCAGCGGCTTTATTTTGAGCTCCTCCCGGATGGCAAGGCTTCTCACCCTATCTCTAAGGGAGAGCCCCAAAACTCATTTCGGAAGCTTGCAACCGTGATCTTGTCCTTTTGGTCATAACCCAAAGCTCATGACCATAGGTGAGGATGGGAACGTAGATCAACCGGTAAATGGAAAGCTTTGCCTTCCGGCTCAGCTCCTTCTTCACCACAACGGATCGATACAGCGTCCGCATTACTGAAGACGCCGCACCGATTCGTCTGTCGATATCACCATCCACTTTTCCTTCACTCGTAAACAAGACTCCGAGGTACTTGAACTCCTCCACTTGGGGCAGGGTCTCCTCCCACGCCACCCTTTTCCGGGCGAGAACCATGGACTCGGACTTGGAGGTGCTGATTCCCATCCAGGTCACTTCGCACTCAGCTGCAAACCGATCCAGTGAGAGCTGCAGATCCCGGCCAAATGAAGCCATCAGGACCACATCATCTGCAAAAAGCAGAGACCTAATCCTGCAGCCACCAAACCGGATCCCCTCAAATCCCTGACTGCGTCTAAAAATTCTGTCCATTGTACATAGTCATTGTTATATACTGTATGTATTATATACAAATGTAATGTAAGTGTATGTCATATACTGTAAATATTACAAAACCCACTTCCATATGAGTTGGGAAATTTTGTTAGATGTAAATATAAACAGAATACAATGATTTGCAAATCCTTTTCAACCCATATTCAATTGAATACACTACAAAGACCAGTTATTGGATGTTCAAACTCATAAACTTTCTTTTTTCTTGCAAATAATAAATAACTTGGAATTTCACGGCTGCAACACGTGCCAAAGTAGTTGGGAAAGGGCATGTCCACCACCACTGTCTTACATCACCTTTTCTTTTAACAACACTCAATAAACATTTGGGAACTGAGGAAACTAATTGTTGAAGCTTTGAAAGTGGAATTCTTTCCCATTTTTGTTTTATGTGGAGCTTCAGTCGCTCAACAGTCCGGGGTCTCGGCTGTTGTATTTTACGCTTCATAATGCGCCACATATTTTCCATGGGAGACAGGTCTGGAGTACAGGCATGATAAATGGCTTTCGCTTTGCATAGTAGAGCTTTAACTTGCACATACAGATGTAGCGACCAACTGTATTTAGTGACAGTAGTTTTCTGAAGTGTTCCTGAGCCCATGTGGTGATATCCTTTAGAGATTGATGTCGGTTTTTTATACAGTGCCGTCCGAGGGATCGAAGGTCACGGTCATTCAATGTTGGTTTCCGGCCATGCCGCTTACGTGGAGTGATTTCTCCAGATTCTCTGAACCTTTTGATGATATTATGGACCGTAGATGTTGAAATCCTTAAATTTCTTGCAAATGCACTTTGAGAAACGTTGTTCTTAAACTGTTTGACTATTTGCTCACGCAGTTGTGCACAAATTGGTGTACCTCGCCCCATCCTTTCATATATATACCCAATCATGGCACCCACCTGTTCCCAATTAGCCTGCACACCTGTGGGATGTTCCAAATAAGTGTTTGACGTGAATTCCTCAACTTTATCAGTATTTATTGCCAACTTTCCCAAATTCTTTGTCACGTGTTGCTGGCATCAAATTCTAAAGTTAATGATTATTTGCACACAAAAAAAAAAAGTTTATTAATTTGAACATCAAATATGTTGTCTTTGTAGCATATTCAACTGAATATGGGTTGAAATGGACTTGCAAATCATTGTATTCTGTTTATATTTACATCTAACACCATTTCCCAACTCATATGGAAACGGGGTTTGTACATATGTTATATTGCTACTACAGTACATTTTTAATCTACTTTCTACCTGCATCATCCTTACAAGTTCCATCCTTTGTAACTGAGCTACTGTGTGGAACAATTTCCCTTGTGGATCATTACATTTTGTCTTAGTCTAAGACTAAAAACAACGTGAGAGAGAGAGAGGGGGTGGAATGAGAATGAGATGAAAAACAAGGAGAGGAAATGGGGAGAAGCAGTGTGGCCTGGGAGAAGATTGCAGCTTATTTCACTGGGCCGTCGTCATGGAGGGTATCAGTAGGCGTTGGGAGGAACAAAGACGGGAAAGGAATGACTGACAAAACTACCAAAGGATTCCTTCCCCTCTGTGGCATCTGTGAGAACCGTTACGCGTGTTATTGATTAACATGCCGTGCATTCGCCGGGGCTTATTGCTGCGAAATCTTTAAGACTTCAGCCCCCGTCCTTCAGACAGCGTTAATGAGGAGCAATATGGTCGCAGGTCAATAACCAAGTGTGAGGTATGCTTGTGTGTGCGGTACGAAACAAGGTCAAGTTGCTCAACAACTGATTACAGCACAACTTCAAAAGAATGACCAAATCCCACCTGTGCCGCCATCTGGGGCTTAGTATGGATGTCAAAATAAAACCACAATTAATTTCTAAACAACAAAAAACAAAAGCAGTGAAGTTGCCACATCGTGTAAATCAGTGGTGCCCAACCTTTTTGTAGCTGCGGACCGGTCAACGCTTGATAATTTTTTTTAATTTTTTTTTTCCTTTGTCATGAAAAAGGGAGGTTTTTGTCATGAAAAAGGGAGGTTATTTGGGGTTGGTGCACTAATTGTAAGCGTACTTTGTGTTTATTATGTTGTTTTAATTTAAAAAAAAAAAATAATAATAATAATAATATTTTTTTTATTTAAAAAATTATAAAAATTAATAAAAAATCCATCTGCGGCCCGGTACCAATCGAACCACGGCCCGGTCCGCGGCCCGGTGGTTGGGGACCACTGGTGTAAATGGTAAATAAAAACAGAATACAATGACTTGCAAATCCTTTTCAACTTATATTCAATCGTAAAGACAAGATATTTAACCTTCGAACTGGTAAACCGTTATTTTTTTTGCAAAGATAAGCTCAATCGCAATTTGATGCCTGCAACATATTTTAAAAAAGCTGGCAGAAATGGCAAAAAAGACTGAGAAAGTTGAGGAATGCTCATCAAACACTTATTTGTAACATCCCACAGGGATGGTATAGCTCGGTTGGTAGAGCAGCCGTGTCAGCAACTTGAGGGTTGCAGGTTCGATCCCCGCTTCTGCCACCCTAGTCACTGCCGTTGTGTCCTTGGGCAAGACACTTTACCCACCTGCTCCCAGTGCCACCCACACTGCTTTAAATGTAACTTAGATATTGGGTTTCACTATGTAAAGCGCTTTGAGTCACTAAAGAAAAGCGCTATATAAATATAATTCACTTCACAATTCACTTCACAGGTGAACGGGCTGATTAGGAACGGGTGGGGTCCATGCTGAACAACTGCTTACAGTACAACTTCAAAAGAATGACCAAATCCCACCTGTGCCGCCATATGCTGCTTAGTATGGATGTCAAAATAAAGCCACAATTCATTTCTAAACTACAAAACCCAAAAGCAGTGAAGTTGCCACGTCGTGTAAATGGTAAATAAAAACAGAATACAATGACTTGCAAATCCTTTTAAACTTATATTCAATCGTAAAGACAAGATATTTAACCTTCGAACTGGTAAACTTTTTTTTTGTGGCAAATATTAACTCAATTGCAATTTGATCCCTGCAACATATTTTAAAAAAGCTGGCAGAAATGGCAAAAAAGACTGAGAAAGTTGAGGAATGCTGATCAAACGATTATTTGGAACATCCCACAGGTGAACGGGCTGATTGGGAACAGGTGGGGTCCATGCTAAACAACTGCTTACAGCACAACTTCAAAAGAATGACCAAATCTCACCTGTGCCGCCATCTGACGCTTAGTATGGATGTCAAAATA
Source organism: Nerophis ophidion (assembly GCF_033978795.1). Taxonomy (NCBI): domain Eukaryota; kingdom Metazoa; phylum Chordata; class Actinopteri; order Syngnathiformes; family Syngnathidae; genus Nerophis; species Nerophis ophidion. The sequence continues at coordinate 38,547,231 of NC_084631.1, read as the reverse complement.
AAACCACAATTAATTTCTAAACTACATAAAACAAAAGCAGTGAAGTTGCCACGTCGTGTAAATCAGTGGTCCCCAACCTTTTTGTAGCTGCGGACCGGTCAACGCTTGATAATTTATTTATTTATTTATTTTTTTTTTTCCTTTGTCATGAAAAAGGGAGGTTTTTGTCATGAAAAAGGGAGGTTTTTTTGGGTTGGTGCACTAATTGTAAGCGTACTTTGTGTTTATTATGTTGTTTTAATAATAAAAAAATAAAAAAAATAATAAAATAATATTTTTTTAATCAAAAAAATAATAAAAATTAATAAAAAATCCATCTGCGGCCCGGTACCAATCGAACACCCTAGTCACTGCCGTTGTGTCCTTGGGCAAGACACTTTACCCACCTGCTCCCAGTGCCACCCACACTGCTTTAAATGTAACTTAGATATTGGGTTTCACTATGTAAAGCGCTTTAAATCACTAAAGAAAAGCGCTATACAAATATAATTCACTTCACAATTCACTTCACAGGTGAACGGGCTGATTAGGAACAGGTGGGGTCCATGCTGAACAACTGCTTACAGTACAACTTCAAAAGAATGACCAAATCCTACCTGTGCCGCCATATGCTGCTTAGTATGGATGTCAAAATAAAGCCACAATTAATTTCTAAACTACAAAACCCAAAAGCAGTGAAGTTGCCACGTCGTGTAAATGGTAAATAAAAACAGAATACAATGACTTGCAAATCCTGTTCAACTTATATCCAATCGTAAAGACAAAATATTCAACGTTCAAACTGGTAAAACTGTTATTTTTTGCAAATATTAGCTCAATTGGAATTTGATGCATGCAACATATTTTTTTAAAAATGGCAAAAAAGACTGAGAAAGTTGAGGAATGCTCATCAAACGCTTATTTGGAACGTCCCACAGGTGAACGGGCTGATTGGGAACAGGTGGGGTCCATGCTGAACAACTGCTAACAGTACAACTTCAAAAGAATGACCAAATCCCACCTGTGCCGCCATATGGCGCTTAGTATGAATGTCAAAATAAAACCACAATGAATTTCTAAACTACAAAACCCAAAAGCAGTGAAGTTGTCACGTCGTGTAAATGGTAAATAAAAACAGAATACAATGACTTGCAAATCCTTTTCAACTTATATTCAATCGTAAAGACAAGATATTTAACCTTTGAACTGGTAAACTTTTTTTTTTGTGGCAAATATTAGCTCAATTGCAATTTGATGCCTGCAACATATTTTAAGAAAAACTGGCAGAAATGGCAAAAAAAGACTGAGAAAGTTGAGGAATGCTCATCAAACGTTTATTTGGAACATCCCACAGGTGAACGGGCTGATTGGGAACAGGTGGGGTCCATGCTGAACAACTGCTTACAGTACAACTTTAAAAGAATGATTGAACCCAGGACTGCAAGACCTTCGGAATTGTGAGGGAGACGCACTAACCCCTCTGCCACCATATTCAATTGTAAAGACAAAATATTTAACGTTCAAAATGGTAAAACTGTTATTTTTTGCAAATATTAGCTCAAGTGGAATTTGATGCCTGCAACATATTATTAAAAAAAATGGCAAAAAAGACTGAGAAAGTTGAGGAATGCCCATCAAACGCTTATTTGGAACGTCCCACAGGTGGACGGGCTAACTGGGAACAGGTGGGGGCCATGATTGGGTATAAAAGCAGCTTCCACAAACAATCCAATCCACTTTATTTGTATAGCACATTTAAACTAACATAAATGTTTCCTAAGTGTTGCACAACAATATTAAAAACAATATTCAAATATCCTTCGCTCCACCAATGACTGAATAAAAAATAAAACCAATACAAAAAATAAAAAAACAACACAGAAAACACAGAGGACCACACAACTGAAGTATGTTAAAAGCTGAAGAATAAAATTGGGTCTTAAGACAAGACTTAAAACACTCCAGAGTGGGAGCAGTTCTAACAAGGATGGGACGAGGGTCAACACTTTGTCAACAAATGCCTGAGCAATAGGGGTGTAACGGTACACAAAAATTTCGGTTCGGTATGTACCTCGGGTTAGAGGTCACCGTTCGGTTCATTTTCGGTACAATAAGAAAACAACAAAATATACATTTTTTGGTTATTTATTAACCAAATTTGTAAACAATGGCATAACATACATATACACAGAGGGTCCATTGCCAGGGTTAATGTGGTCAACACAAATAAAATAAAAACTAAATAAGATAAGGCTCAGAATGGTTTCTTAACAAAACCTTTCTACATATAAAGAACTTTTTTTGTTTGCTTGATTGAGACTTTTATTAGTAGATTGCACAGTACAGTACATATTCCGTACAATTGACCACTGAATGCAAACACCCCAATAAGTTTTTCAACTTGTTTAAGTCGGGGTCCACGTTAATCAACACCCCCCCACCCCCAGCATGGCTAACTTGGCAGTAAGAGGACATATGGGCTTATTGTTCTTCCACCATAGAAGTGGGTCAAATTTTAGTTTTTAATGCAATTCAGCAACCCCCTGCGACCCCGGACGGGACAAGCAGTAGAAAATGGATGGATGGATGGACTTAAATCTGCTGCTACAAAAACATTTGTTATTGCTTCAGCCCTGCCTGACTCGCCAAGGAGAGGTTGCTTGAATGCGGTGGTGACGCTTCAAAGGGGTTAGCATGTTTGACGTGTTGGCAGAAGCATACCCTACTGATGCTGAACAATGTCGGCAAACCTCCGTCCTCCATTATTGTATCGCACCACGCAGCCAAAGTGTTCCCAAACGGGAGATGGTAACGAGGCAGGAGGGTCTTCCAGCTCTGGCTTTTACATGTTGTCCAAGCCCGGTCGCTTCTAGCCTGTTGTGTGTTATGCCTCGCTCTGCATTGTTTACACAACCTGCAGTGCCCTACCTAATATGTTCAAGTGGAAACTCGTTCGGTACACCTCCGAACCGAACCGAAACCCCCTTAACAAAACGGTTCAATACAAATACACGTACCGTTACACCCCTACCGAGCAAATTTTCCAACGGTTTAAATCGTCGACTCAGTGACTAAAAAATATATATATTTACTGTGTTACTTTAGGACATGTGTTTAGTAGGTTCTGTGTCGCAGCTCAGACCCCAAAAAACCTGCATCACAAAACAGTGTCGCCTATTGAAATGAATTGAAATCAATATAATTGGTGCAAAACATTATAATTTCAACATGTAACATGTGTTTAAAAAAACAAACTAGTAATATTGTAAGGAAAACAATACACTAGAAGGTAGTACAACCAACTACAATAGTGTTATAAAGTTATGAAATAATAATGTATAGCATTTACTGTTGTCTATCTGTGTTGGCCATGCGATGAGGTGGCAACTTGTCCAGGGTGCACCCCGCCTTCTGCCCGAATGTAGCTGAGATTGGCACCAGCCTCCTGCCACCCCGAAAGTAATAAGCGGTAGAGAAAGGATGGATGGATGGATGATTTAAGAACATTTCTCGACCAGCCTTTGCAAGGAATTTAGGGAGAAATCACTGCACGTAAGCGGTAATGCCGTGACCTTCGATCCCTCAGGCGGTACTGCATCAAAAAGCGACATCAGTGTGGAAAGGATATCACCGCATGGGCTCAGGAACACATCAGAAAACCACTGTCAGTAACTACAGTTGGTTGCCACATCTGTAAGTGCAAGTTACATCTCTCCAACGCAAAGCGAACGCTATTTATCAACAAAAACAAACATTTACTGAGTGTTGTTAAAAGGAAAGGCAATGTAACACAGTGGTAAAAATGCCCCTGTGACAACTAGTTTGCAGTGTTTTACTGGCATTATATTCTAAGTTAGTTTCTCAGTTGGAACATTAAATGTGTGATGTATCATGTTGTACGGGTGCATGTGGGACGTATCATGTTGTATGCATGCATGTGTGATGTGTCATGTTGTATGCATGCATGTGTGATGTGTCATGTTGTATGCATGCATGTGTGATGTATCATGTTGTATGCATGCATGTGTGATGTATCATGTTGTATGCATGTGTGATGTATCATGTTGTATGCATTCATGTGTGATGTTTCATGTTGTATGCATGCATGTGGGATGTGTCATGTTGTATGCATGCATGTGTGATGTGTCATGTTGTATGCATGCATGTGTGATGTGTCATGTTGTATGCATGCATGTGTGATGTATCATGTTGTATGCATGCATGTGTGATGTATCATGTTGTATGCATGTGTGATGTATCATGTTGTATGCATTCATGTGTGATGTTTCATGTTGTATGCATGCATGTGGGATGTGTCATGTTGTATGCATGCATGTGTGATGTATCATGTTGTATGCATGCATGTGTGATGTGTCATGTTGTATGCATGCATGTGTGATGTGTCATGTTGTATGCATGCATGTGTGATGCGTCATGTTGTATGCATGCATGTCTGATGTTTCATGTTGTATGCATGCATGTGTGATGTACCATGTTGTATGCATGCATGTGGGATGTGTCATGTTGTATGCATGCATGTGTGATGTATCATGATGTATGCATGCATGTGGGATGTGTCATGTTGTATGCATGCATGTGTGATGTGTCATGTTGTATGCATGCATGTGGGATGTATCATGTTGTATGCATGCATGTGTGATGTATCATGTTGTATGCATGCATGTGGGATGTGTCATGTTGCATGCATGCATGTGAGATGTGTCATGTTGTATGCATGCATGTGGGATGCGTCATGTTGTATGCATGCATGTGTGATGCGTCATGTTGTATGCATGCATGTGTGATGCGTCATGTTGTATGCATGCATGTGTGATGCGTCATGTTGTATGCATGCATGTGTGATGTGTCATGTTGTATGCATGCATGTGTGATGTGTCATGTTGTATGCATGCATGTGTGATGTGTCATGTTGTATGCATGCATGTGGGATGTGTCATGTTGTATGCATGCATGTGTGATGTGTCATGTTGTATGCATGCATGTGTGATGTATCATGTTGTATGCATGCATGTGGGATGTGTCATGTTGTATGCATGCATGTGTGATGTGTCATGTTGTATGCATGCATGTGGGATGTATCATGTTGTATGCATGCATGTGTGATGTATCATGTTGTATGCATGCATGTGGGATGTGTCATGTTGCATGCATGCATGTGAGATGTATCATGTTGTATGCATGCATGTGGGATGCGTCATGTTGTATGCATGCATGTGTGATGCGTCATGTTGTATGCATGCATGTGTGATGCGTCATGTTGTATGCATGCATGTGTGATGCGTCATGTTGTATGCATGCATGTGTGATGTGTCATGTTGTATGCATGCATGTGTGATGTGTCATGTTGTATGCATGCATGTGTGATGTGTCATGTTGTATGCATGCATGTGGGATGTGTCATGTATGCATGCATGTGTGATGTTTCATGTTGTATGCATGCATGTGTGATGTGTCATGTTGTATGCATGCATGTGTGATGTGTCATGTTGTATGCATGCATGTGGGATGTATCATGTTGTATGCATGCATGTGTGATGTATCATGTTGTATGCATGCATGTGGGATGTGTCATGTTGCATGCATGCATGTGAGATGTGTCATGTTGTATGCATGCATGTGGGATGCGTCATGTTGTATGCATGCATGTGTGATGCGTCATGTTGTATGCATGCATGTGTGATGCGTCATGTTGTATGCATGCATGTGTGATGCGTCATGTTGTATGCATGCATGTGTGATGTGTCATGTTGTATGCATGCATGTGTGATGTGTCATGTTGTATGCATGCATGTGTGATGTGTCATGTTGTATGCATGCATGTGGGATGTGTCATGTTGTATGCATGCATGTGTGATGTGTCATGTTGTATGCATGCATGTGTGATGTATCATGTTGTATGCATGCATGTGGGATGTGTCATGTTGTATGCATGCATGTGTGATGTGTCATGTTGTATGCATGCATGTGGGATGTATCATGTTGTATGCATGCATGTGTGATGTATCATGTTGTATGCATGCATGTGGGATGTGTCATGTTGCATGCATGCATGTGAGATGTATCATGTTGTATGCATGCATGTGGGATGCGTCATGTTGTATGCATGCATGTGTGATGCGTCATGTTGTATGCATGCATGTGTGATGCGTCATGTTGTATGCATGCATGTGTGATGCGTCATGTTGTATGCATGCATGTGTGATGTGTCATGTTGTATGCATGCATGTGTGATGTGTCATGTTGTATGCATGCATGTGTGATGTGTCATGTTGTATGCATGCATGTGGGATGTGTCATGTATGCATGCATGTGTGATGTTTCATGTTGTATGCATGCATGTGTGATGTGTCATGTATGCATGCATGTGTGATGTATTATGTTGTATGCATGCATGTGGGATGTATCATGTTGTATGCATGCATGTGTGATGTATCATGTTGTATGCATGCATGTGTGATGTGTCATGTTGTATGCATGCATGTGTGATGTGTCATGTTGTATGCATGCATGTGTGATGTGTCATGTTGTATGCATGCATGTGTGATGTGTCATGTTGTATGCATGCATGTGTGATGCGTCATGTTGTATGCATGCATGTGTGATGTGTCATGTTGTATGCATGCATGTGTGATGTGTCATGTTGTATGCATGCATGTGTGATGCGTCATGTTGTATGCATGCATGTGTGATGCGTCATGTTGTATGCATGCATGTTCCAAATAAACTCAACAATATGTCCTAAAACTCCGAACTGCAACAAAACCCAGAATATAATGCAAGTGTCCTCACCAGTCCACAATATTTCATTCATTTGAAAATATGATTTGGCACCAGAGAGGACGCGTTATCTTCCAAATAACGGACATGCGTCCTCTAAACTCTTCCAATATCTGTGGCCGTGGCAATCCATCACACATCTGACACCAAAAGCCCAAAAATGTCAGCTTGCCAAAAGGTGAAGCCAGTCGAGCAGTGAAACACAAAGAAAAAAAATAAACAGAATCAGAATTCATAAAGCTGCGTATATTATATTTGAGTGAAGGCATGAATAAAACATTTCACGTTCTGGAAGGTAAAAATGCTGAGTGTGACTTTTTCCACGTATGCGATCAATACATGGAGGCATCAGCACATTGGGATCTAATGCAAACAAAACAAGAGTTGAGAAGGTCGGCTGTGGGATTATGGGATATAAAGTCATCTATTCATCACGTCTTATAAAGCAGCAGCGAGCAAAGGTGCCAAAACTTTTTGCCTCCAATTGGAAAAGCAAAATTTGTGCCAATTTTAGGTGTGGGAAAAAAAAATAGCATGATAAAGATTGTTTATTTACCGCAAACGACAATGATAGATGGCAACTAGTGAGCCTTGCCGATCCCTAAATTGATACCATATGATATCAGCAAAAATCATGCATGCGATCATTTTTTTTGTGGTGTGGAAAGTTAGAAAGTCCGTGGCTAAGTGAAATTAAAAAGAGAACAACGGTAGGTATGAAAAACACTAATCTACGGTATCAATTATTAATAGGCTAGTGTTAGTCCACTATGGACTGGACTCTCACTATTATGTTAGATCCACTATGGACTGGAATCTCACACTATTATGTTGGATCCACTATGGACTGGACTCTCACTATTACGTTAAATCCACTATGGACTGGCCTCTCACTATCATATTGGATCCACTATGGACTGTAGTCTCACTATTATGTTGGATCCACTATGGACTGGACTCTCACTATTATGTGAGATCTACTATGGACTGGACTCTCACTATTATGTTAGATCTACTATGGCCTGGACTCTCACACTATTATGTTAGATCCACTATGGACTGGACTCTCACACTATTATGTTAGATCCACTATGGACTGGACTATCACACTATTATGTTAGATCCACTATGGACTGGACTCTCACTATTATGTTGGATCCACTATGGACTGGACTCTCACTATTATGTGAGATCTACTATGGACTGGACTCTCACTATTATGTTAGATACACTATGGACTGGACTCTCACTATTATGTTAGATCCACTACGGACTGGACTCTCACTATTATGTTAGATCCACTACGGACTGGACTCTCACTATTATGTTAGATCCACTATGGCCTGGACTCTCACACTATTATGTTAGATCCACTATGGACTGGACTCTCACACTATTATGTTAGATCCACTATGGACTGGACTCTCACTATTATGTTAGATCCACTATGGCCTGGACTCTCACACTATTATGTTAGATCCACTATGGACTGGACTCTCACACTATTATGTTAGATCCACTATGGACTGGACTCTCACTATTATGTTAGATCCACTATGGACTGGACTATCACACTATTATGTTAGATCCACTATGGACTGTAGTCTCACTGTTATGTTGGATCCACTATGGACTGGACTCTCACTATTATGTGAGATCTACTATGGACTGGACCCTCACTATTATGTTAGATACACTATGGACTGGACTCTCACACTATTATCTGAGATCCACTATGGACTGGATTCTCACTATTATGTTAGATCCACTATGGACTGGACTCTCACTATTATGTTAGATTCACTATGGACTGGACTCTCACTACAGATCCCCGAACCACCTCATCTGGCTCCTCTCTTTGATCTCCCCCCGGATGACAGAGCTTCTCACCCTATCTCTAAGGGAGAGCCCCAAACTCATTTGGGACGCTTGTACCCGTGATCTTGTCCTTTCGGTCATAACCCAAAGCTCATGACCATAGGTGAGGATGGGAATGTAGATGGACCGGTAAATTGAGAGCATGTCGATCTCACCATCCACTCTTCCCTCACTCGTGAACAAGACTCCGAGGTACTTGAACTCCTCCACTTGGGGCAGGGTCTCCTCCCCAACCCCGGAGATGGCACTCCATCCTTTTCCGGGTGAGAACCATGGACTCGCTAATTCTCATCCCAGTCGCTTCACACTCGGCTGCAAACCGACCCAGTGAGAGCTGAAGATCCTGGTCAGATGAAGCCATCAGGACCACATCATCTGCAAAAAGCAGAGACCTAATCCTGCAGCCACCAAACCGGATCCCCTTAACATCATGACTGCGCCTAGAATTTCTGTCCATAAAAGTTATGAACAGAATCGGTGACAAAGGGCAGCCTTGGCGGAGTCCAACCCTCACTGGAAACGTGTCCGACTTACTGCCGGCGATGCGGACCAAGCTCTGACACTGATCTGACACAACAGACAGTCCGATACCCCATACTCTCTGAGCACTCCCCAAAGGACTTCCCAGGGGACACGGTCGAAAGCCTTCTCCAAGTCCACAAAGCACATGTAGACTGATTGGGCAAACTCCCAAGCACCCTCAAGGACCCTGCCGACGAAAACCACGCTGTTCCTCCTGAATCCGAGGTTCGACTATCCGGCGTATTTGCCCAGGTGCTGAGTCTGCAGGGAGGCAGCGCATGTGCAACTCGCAAGACTGGGTCCAGGACTGCGTATGTATAGCACATGATATCAGACAATACTGCTGAGTAAGCTGTTATGCATTTCAATGACATAAGCACTAGGTGGAATATTCATACAAAGTTATTTGGAGGGTGTGTGTGTGTGTGTGTGTGTGTGTGTGTCTGCAAGTTGAATCAGCTGAAGAAGTGAGCAGGGGCCCCCGGGGAAATGTGTGGGTGAGTGCATGAGATTGAAAACGAGAGGTGAAGGCGGAGAAAATCACGGCCCCACCATAAGAACGGTGGGAGGGAAATCAGCTGAAATGAGAGGGAAAGTGAAAGGAGGAGGGGTGTGAGATGCTGATGCTGAGGCCGGATGACTCATTGCTGGGGAAAGTTGGAGCGCAGGGACTATAAGACAGACGGCTGAGCCAAACAGAAGAGAAAAGATGTGTCTCTTCTGTGAAAGTCAGTCCCCCTCCTCTTCTACCTGCAGTCATGCACATCTCCAACTGGCAAGGATAACCCACCACACCCCCGCACTCGCTTCCAAACGTGTGACAGGCAAACGTCCCTTTTCCACCTCAAACGGGGCGGACAGATAAACAAACCGAAACCCTGGTTCTCTGTGCAAATTAATGACATCCTGATGTCTTTTTACCAACTCTTTCTATTGACTTTTTTAAAAAGACAGAAAAAAGTGCAAGTCCAAACAGTACAATTTTTAAGTCAGTAAATTCTTCACACCCTTTCTCTTAAAACCCAAACAACCCAACACTTAGGTCAAACCAACCAGGGACATGTGGCACAAACATACAACAAGTAAGACGATAAAAACAGAGACATTCACACAGGCCAGAGACTGACAGAGGCTGAAAAGGGGAGATAATCGTGGGATCACTCTCCTCAGCCTTCCCGGTAAGGTCTATTCAGGTGTACTGGAGAGGAGGCTACGCCGGATAGTCGAACCTCGGATTCAGGAGGAACAGTGTGGTGGAACTGTAGACCAGCTCTATACTCTAGGCAGGGTCCTTGAGGGTGCATGGGAGTTTGCCCAACCAGTCTACATGTAATTTGTGGACTTGGAGAAGGCATTTGACCGTGGCCCTCGGGAAGTCCTGTGGGGAGAGCTTGGTCCGCATTGCCAGCAGTAAGTCGGACCCGTTTCCAGAGAGGGTTGGACTCCGCCAAGGCTGCCCTTTGTCACCCATTCTGTTCATAACTTTTATGGACAGAACTACTAGGCGCAGTCAGGGCGTTGAGGGGATCTGGTTTGGTGGCTCCAGGATTGGGTCTCTGCTGTTTGCAGATCAAGTGGTCCTGATGGCTTCATCCGGCCAAGATCTTCAGCTCTCACTGGATCGGTTTGCAGACGGGTGTGAAGCGACTGGGATGAGAATTAGCACCTCCAAGTCCGAGTCCATGGTTCTCGCCCAAACAAGGGTGAAGGGCTATCTCCGGGTTGGGGAGGAGATCTTTCCCCAAGTGGAGGAGTTCAAGTACCTCGGAGTCTTGTTCACGAGTGAGGGAAGAGTGGATGGTGAGATCAACAGGCGGATCGGTGCGGCGGTCTCAGTAATCAAACGCTGTATCAATCCGTTGAGGTGAAGAAAGAGCTGAGCCGGAAGGCAAAGCTCTCATTTTACCGGTCGATCTACATTCCCATCCTCACCTATGGTCATGAGCTTTGGGTTATGACCGAAAGGACAAGATCACGGGTTCAAGAAGCCCAAATGAGTTTGGGGCTCTCCCTTAGAGATAGGTTGAGAAGCTCTGCCATCCAGGAGAAGCTCAAAGTACAGCCTCTGCTCCTCCACATGGAGAGGAGTCAGATGAAGTGGTTTGGGCTTTTGGTCAGGATGCAACCCGAACGCCTCCCTAGGGAGGTGTTTCGGGCACGTCCGATCGGTAGGAGGCCACGGGGAAGACCCAGGACACATTGGGAAGACTGTCTCCCCGGGAAGAGCTGGATGAAGTGGCTGAGGAGAGGGAAGTCTGCGCTTCCCTGCTTAGGCTGCTGCCCCCGCGAGCCAACCTCGGATAAGCAGAAGAAGATGGATGAAAAGGGAGACTATTCCTCATCTGCGTCCGGGCATAAGTCAAGAGAGTTGACACACAGCAAGAAGGGACACCATGAGCTTTATTCCGATGTCTTTTTTTTTTTAAGAAATTGCAAATATATTTGCATCTAAAATTGTGGGACACTATCAAATTGATTATCAACGTCTTGACAACATGCCAACTTGCTGAAATAAAGAGTTCAACACAACTTTTACGGAAATGATAGGAGAGAAGAATCTAGATCAGGGGTCGGGAACCTTTATGGCTGAGAGAGCCATACAAGCCAAATATTTTTAAAAGTATTTCCATGAGAGCCATATCATTTTTTTTAAGACTGAATACAAGTAAATGTGTGCATTTTTAAGTAAGACCAACATTTTTACTGTATAATAAGTCTCTTATTCTTTTTTAATATAATTGTTATTCTGAAGCTAACCAACAATAAATAAAAAACGTCTTACCATTAATGCTACTTTTTGAACAGGTGCGGTAGAAACCGGATGGATGGATTAAAATGCATGAGAATGTTTTATATTTTGAACGTTATTTTTGACAATGATTACCAGCGGAATTATTCATTACTCACCGTAATAAGCAATGTCCGCTAAGATTTATCTGAGAGCCAGATTCAGTCATCAAAAGAGTCACATCTGGATCTCGAGCCATAGGTTCCCTACCCCTGATCTAGGTTAAAGCGCTTATTAGCATTCATTTAAATGCAGATTGTTGACTTTGATCGATTGATTGATTGATTGATTTATTGAAACTTTTATTAGTAGATTGCACAGTACAGTACATATTCCATACAATTGACCACTAAATGGTAACACCCGAGTACGTTTTCTAACTTGTTTAAATCGGGGTCCACCTTAATCAAGTCATGGTAGGAGCCCTTTTAGAAAAAATAAAAATCATCTCTAAAAAAAAAAAAAACCCGTCTCCAAATGATATACAGTATGAAGAGTTCTGTTGATTGAAAAGATGTACAGGAACAAGTGAACAACTGGAAAAGCTAATAGTGTTGAGTGAAGCAAGGGCGACCCCTGCTGGTGGAACAGAGTAGCACATCTAATACAGATTCTTGGATGATACATTTCCCCAAATAAATGAGAAATAATGACTTCAGGGCTTGATAAACTTAGTCATAATTCATCAGAAAAAATAAAACAATTCAAGCATTAGGCTACTTCAATTTTATTTATGTGTATTCAACACAAATAAACACGCAACTTTTTTTTCTTTATTTATGCAAAACTGTTTATTTTGTTGACGATTGACCGTAGAAATAATAATCTAAAACTAAACTATTTGTCTGACGTTGCATCATCAGGGACGGCGTGGCACGGTTAGGAGAGTGGGTGTGCCAGCAACCTGAGGGTTCCTGGTTCAATCCCTTCTACCATCCTAGTCAGGTCCGTTGTGTCCTTGAGCAAGACACTTCACCCTTGCTCCTGATGGGTCGTGGCCAGAGGTGGGTAGTAACGCGCTACGTTTACTCAGTTACATGTACTTGAGTAACTTTTGGGATCAATTGTACTTCTACGAGTAGTTTTTATCCAACATACGTTTACTTTTACTTGAGTATATTTATATATAAAAAACGCTACTTTTACTCCGTTCCATTTATCTACATTAATCTCGCTACTCGCTACTTTTTTTTAATCGATCTATTAATGTTTGTTTTGGTTAATGACAGAGCTTCAAAGTAAAATCCACCAATCACATGCAGTCACTGGTGACGTTGGACCAATCAAACAGAGCCAGGCGGTCACATGACCGTCACACGTAAAACCCGACTTAAACATGTTGACAAACTTATTGGGGTGTTACCATTTAGTGGTCAATTTTACGGAATATGTACTGTACTGTGTAATCTAATAAAAGTTTCAATCAATCAGTTTGGGGCTGTTAAATTATTGTGGCTCAATGTGTCATTTTTTTATTTTATTTTAATGTACTATTATTTATTATATATTATTGTTTTAGTTGCTTAAGAGATATTCCTGGCTCTGAATTGCTATTTTTATGTTTTTGTGCATTATTTGTTGCCGTAATCAGGTTACTCATCAGTTACTCAGTACTTGAGTAGTTTTTTCCCAACATACTTTTTACTTTTACTCAAGTAAATATTTGGGTGACTACTCCTTACTTTTACTTGAGTAATAAATCTCTAAAGTAACTGTACTCTTACTTGAGTACAATTTCTGGCTACTCTACCCACCTCTGGTCGTGGTTAGCGCCTTGCATGGCAGCTCCCTCCATCAGTGTGTGAATGTGCGTGTGAACGGGTGAATGTGGAAATAGTGTCAAAACGCTTTGAGTTCCTTAAAAAAGGTAGAAAAGTGCTATACAAGTTAAACCCATTTACTATTAACTGAAAAGAAAAAAATTAAGTCATAACTTTGTTTTTTTTCTTTATTTTTTATTTTTATTTATTTATTTCGGCAATCTTAGTATAAAACAAAGAACAAAAAAAAGAAAACAAAAAAAACCACTCATTTGAGCAATGATTGAGCCGAAAGGGTGTAGGTTGAAGCAACGCTTATATAAACCTACCCCATCACAACAAGAACAAGGTTTAAAATATATAAAATCTAAAACATGCTTCACTTATATAACTTTATTTTTTTTAAACAATATATAAGCAACATATATGTAGCACATGTCTCATTTACACAGTTTAACATTTAAATCAAACATATACATTTGTACACTTATATATATATATATATATATTTAAATCAGGTTATTGATTTGGAATCTGTTATTTTCTATTTTATGTATTGCTATTGTTATCACTATTTTATGTGTTTATTAATGTACATACTATTTTGACATATATTTAAACACGTTTAAAAGTTTTTAAAGTTTTTTTAGGCGGCGTTAATTGGAGTTATTCTCTCGTGCGGATGCAGCAGAAGCAGGGTTGTACCGATACCAAAATATTGCTATCGGTACCAAAAAGTATTTCAATACTTTTTGATACTTCTCTAAATAAAGGGGACCACAAAAAATGGCATTATTGGCTTTATTTTAACAAAAAAATCTTAGCGTACATTACACCATATGTTTATTATTGTAATTTAGTCCTTAAATATAACAGTGAACATACTAGACAATTTGTCTTTTTGTAGTAAGGTAGGTTTTGTCCTGAAACCAATATTTTGGTAAAGGTACCAAAATTATTTCAGTACTTTGATACTTTTCTAAATAAAGGGGAACACAAAAAATGGCATTATTGGCTTTATTTGAACAAAAAAAAATTTAGGGTACATGAAACATATGTTTATTATTGCAATCCAGCCCTTAAATAAAATAGTGAGCATACTACACAACAAGTCTTTTAGTAGTAAGTAAACAGACAAAGACTCCTAATTAGTCTGCTGACGTATGCAGTAACATATTGTGTCATTTATCTACGTATTATTTTGTCAACATTTTGAGGGACAAACTGTAAAAATTGATTATTAATCCACTTGTTCATTTACTGTTAATATCTGCTTAACGTGTTCTATCTACACTTTTGTTCAAATGTGATAATCATTTATTCTTCTCTTGTTTGGATACTTTACATTAATTTTGGATGATACCACAAATTTAGGTATCGATCCGATACCAAGTAGTTACAGGATCATACATTGGTCATATTCAAAGTGTCCATGGACATATTTCCTGAGTTTGTAAACACAAATTTTAAAGAAAAAAGATTTTGTGACGCTAAAACATATCGTTGTAATCACAGTAGTATCGACTAGATACGCTCTTGTACTTGGTATCATTACAGTGGATGTCAGGTGTAGATCCACCCATGGCATGTATCCTCCTACAGTGTGTAGTGAAGCATGTTTAGCTATTCCTCGCTGGCGTATGCGGTAACATTTATTATTCTTTTATTTTGTCAACATTAAGAGGGACAAACTGTAAAAAATGTATTCATTTACTGTTAATATCTGCTTATTTTCTGTTTCAACATGTTCTATCTACACTTCTGTTAAAATGTAATAATCACTTATTCTTCTCTTCTTTGATACTTTACATTAGTTTTGGATGATACCACAGATTTAGGTATCGATCCGATACCAAGTAGTTACAGGATCATACATTGGTCATATTCACAGTCCTCATGTGTCCAGAGACGTATTTCCCAAGTTTATAAACATAATATTAATTTTTTTTTAAAGATTTTGTGACGATAAAAAATATCGATGTCATCATAGTAGTATCGACCAGATACGCTATTGTACTTGGTATCATTACAGTGGATGTCAGGTGTAGATCCACTCATGGGGTTTATTTACATTGTTATTTACATTATTGCATCCTCCCACGGTGTGTAGTGAAGCATGTTTAGCATATTCCTCATCCTGCAGTGATAATGCTACTTGTAAGAAACTCACTTTAATTGCCGCCATGGAGGCGAGGATTAATGATTTAGAAGTACCTAAAACACTTCCGAAAGGTTTTCAGTGTTATAACTTCACCTTTATTTTTACGTTTTACACCAAAATGCGTCCATTCTCCCTTCTTCTGTCCACACACTGTGTCTGCTTGTAAGTACTCAGTGTGTGTGCACTGCCGAACATGCTCCTCTGCTTGTAAAACCAACAATGTCATGACATAACGACGCGCTGCCATGCCCGTTAAAAAAATAAATAAATACATTGGGAACCGGTACTTTTCAAACAGAGTTTGATTCATGAGTACCGCGATACTATACTAGTACTGGTATACCGCAGAAGTGGCTTTTTTTCCCCTCAATTGGTGAGTCGTGTTGGTCTGCATTATTTTCCCGCTTGGAGTATTATTGTCAACATATAAATAAGTCAGAAAAGTTTGGAATGCAGAAGAAGAATTGACCAAAACGCCATAAACATCGTGTTCCGCTGCATTCCCACTTGTCCTCCATGTTTGTGAGCGTGACCTACGCACCGTTTGCCCGTCTTCATTACCCGCTAACGGGCCAGATGTTGCGGCCGACTCCTGGTGGAGGATGGATGATTTGCATGGTGACTCAGAACACATGAATGGTGGCAAGCAGCGAGCGTGATCACCAAAATAAAGCCCGGTGTGCAAACATATGGCGGCGCGTAATGATGGTTTTTGTGTTGTGCAGAGCAGCGTGTTGAGCAAGTTTCCCCACAGTGGCCTCGTGCGGGAAAGTATGAAGGAGGAGGGGGGAAAAGTTTTAACAAATTAAAATTTCCGAATTTTGGAGAGCAATGTTATTTTAGATGGAACATTTGCATAATATCAGAAAAAAAAAGGTAACTGTTCTTACTGATTATGGTGTTAATGTGCCAAAACAATCAACATTTCATTGTGTGAGTGCTCCAAAGCATATGGTTTTCTACACCAAAATTCATCTATTTATTCTTCTTCTTCTTCTCCAGGAATTCCCTTGACAGATTAAAAATATTCCCAGATTTCCAGGACATTTCTCCCTTCAAAATGAATTGGCCATTTTTCAAACTTCCACCATTTCCACATTTTTCAACCGATTCAAACCATTCCACCTTCAACATATTCCACTCATTCTGGACATACAAACTATTATTTTTCCAAGTTTCAAAAAATTCCGGGAATTCTAAACTCTGTTTTCACCCTTTTTTCTGTTAACCACTCCTTCCACATTTTTCAACCGTTTCCCCATCAAAACATTCCTCTTAATCCTGTCAAAAAAACATTTTTTTTTTGTACATAATTGAAAAAATTCCTGGTTTTCCTGAGGTTCCTGTAAATCCGTAATACCATTTCTCAATTAAAAATTTTACTACTTTAAAATTTTTGGGCCGATTTGAAAAATTCCAACACCAACCATTATAACTCATTCAGAACATTCAAGCTTTTAGCAATTTCCAAAAAATTCCCGATTTTCTTGAATTTCCCAAATGTCCACGAAATTCCCATTGAAATGAGTGGGACATTTTTCAAAATTCCAAAACTGCCACATTGTTATGCGATTCAAACTTCCACCATTTCCACATTTTTCAACTGATTCAAACCATTCCAGCTTCAACATATTCCACTCATTCTGGACATTCAAACTATTATTTTTCCTAATTCCAAAAAAATTCCAGGAATTCTAAACCCTGTTTTCACCCTTTTCTCTGTTGACCACTCCTTCCGCATTTTTCAACCCACTTCAACTGTTTCCCCATCATAACATTCCTCTTAACCAGTCAAAAAAAACATATATTTTTTTATATAATTGCCAAAGGGAGTAAGCGGTAGAAAATGGATGGATGGATGGATGGAAAAATTCCCGGTTTTCCTGAAGTTCCAGGAATTCCGTAATACCATTTCTCAAATAAAAATGTTACTACTTCAACATTTTTCGGACGATTTGAAAAGTTCCAACACCAACCATTATAACTCATTCAGAACATTCAAGCTTTTAGCAATTTCAAAAAATTCCCGCTTTTCTTGAATTTCCCAAATGTCCACGAAATTCCCGTTGAAATGAGTGGGACATTTTTCAAAATTCCACATCTGCCACATTTTTATGCGATTCAAACTTCAACCATTTCCACATTTTTCAACTGATTCAAACCATTCCAGCTTCAACATATTCCACTCATTCTGGACAATTAAACTATTATTGTCCCAAGTTCTAAAACATTCCAGGAATTCCGAGATTTCCAAACCCTGTTTTCACCCTTTTTTCTGTCAAGCACACGTTCCACATTTTTCAACCAACTTTTAGACCCTTAGACCCTGTTTTCACCCTTTCTTCTGTTGACCACTCCTTCCACATTTTTCAACCCACTTTAACCGTTTCATCGTCAAAACATTCCTCTTAATCGAGTCAAAACAACATTTTTTTTATTTTATATACAAGTGGAAAAACTCCCAGTTTTCCTGAAGTTCCAGGAATTCCGTAATACCATTTCTCAATTAAAAATGTTACTACTTCAACATTTTTCGGCCGATTTGAAAAATTCCAACACCAACCATTATAGCTCATTCAGAACATTCAAGTTTTTAGCAATTTCAAAAATTCCCGCTTTTGTTGAATTTCCCAAATGTCCACAAAATTCCCATTGAAATGAGTGGGACATTTTTCAAAATTCCACAACTGCCACATTTTTATGTGATTCAAACTTCCACCATTTCCACATTTTTCAACTGATTCAAACCATTCCAGCTTCAACATATTCCACTCATTCTGGACATTCAAACTATTATTTTCCCAAGTTCCAAAAAAATCCAAGAATTCCCAGATTTCCTAACCCTGTTTTTACTCTTTTTTCTGTCGACCACTCCTTCCACATTTTTCAACCAACTTTTAGACCCTTAGACCCTGTTTTCACCCTTTCTTCTGTTGACCACTTCTTCCACATTTTTCAACCCACTTTAACCGTTTCATTGTCAAAACATTCCTCTTCATCCAGTCAAAAAAACTTTTTTTTCTTTTATATACAAGTGGAAAAATTCCCGGTTTTTCTGAAGTTCCAGTAATTCCGTAATACCATTTTTCAATTAAAAATGTTACTACTTCAACATTTTTCGGCCGATTTGAAAAATTCCAACACCAACCATTATAACTCATTCAGAACATTCAAGTTTTTAGCAATTTCAAAAAAAAATCCCGCTTTTGTTGAATTTCCCAAATGTTCACAAAATTCCCATTGAAATGAGTGGGACATTTTTCAAAATTCCACAACTGCCACATTTTTATGCGATTCAAACTTCCACCATTTCCACATTTTTCAACCGATTCAAACCATTCCACCTTCAACATATTTCACTCATTCTGGAGATTCAAACTATTATTTTCCCAAGTTCTAAAAAAATCCAGGAATTCCAAGATTTCCAAACCCTGTTTTCACCCTTTTTCTATCAACCACACCTTCCACATTTTCAACCAACTTTTAGACCCTTAGACCTTGTTTTCCCCCTTTCTTCTGTTGACCACGCCTTCCACATTTTTCAACACACTTCAACTGTTTCAACGTCAAAACATTCCTCTTAATCCAGTCGAAAAAACATTTTTTTCTTTTATATACAAGTGGAAAAACTCCCAGTTTTCCTGAAGTTCCAGGAATTCCGTAATACCATTTCTCAATTAAAAATGTTACTACTTCAACATTTTTCGGCCGATTTGAAAAATTCCAACACCAACCATTATAGCTCATTCAGAACATTCAAGTTTTTAGCAATTTCAAAAATTCCCGCTTTTGTTGAATTTCCCAAATGTCCACAAAATTCCCATTGAAATGAGTGGGACATTTTTCAAAATTCCACAACTGCCACATTTTTATGTGATTCAAACTTCCACCATTTCCACATTTTTCAACTGATTCAAACCATTCCAGCTTCAACATATTTCACTCATTCTGGACATTCAAACTATTATTTTCCCAAGTTCCAAAAAAATCCAAGAATTCCCAGATTTCCTAACCCTGTTTTTACTCTTTTTTCTGTCGACCACTCCTTCCACATTTTTCAACCAACTTTTAGACCCTTAGACCCTGTTTTCACCCTTTCTTCTGTTGACCACTTCTTCCACATTTTTCAACCCACTTTAACCGTTTCATTGTCAAAACATTCCTCTTCATCCAGTCAAAAAAACTTTTTTTTCTTTTATATACAAGTGGAAAAATTCCCGGTTTTTCTGAAGTTCCAGTAATTCCGTAATACCATTTTTCAATTAAAAATGTTACTACTTCAACATTTTTCGGCCGATTTGAAAAATTCCAACACCAACCATTATAACTCATTCAGAACATTCAAGTTTTTAGCAATTTCAAAAAAAAATCCCGCTTTTGTTGAATTTCCCAAATGTTCACAAAATTCCCATTGAAATGAGTGGGACATTTTTCAAAATTCCACAACTGCCACATTTTTATGCGATTCAAACTTCCACCATTTCCACATTTTTCAACCGATTCAAACCATTCCACCTTCAACATATTTCACTCATTCTGGAGATTCAAACTATTATTTTCCCAAGTTCTAAAAAAATCCAGGAATTCCAAGATTTCCAAACCCTGTTTTCACCCTTTTTTCTATCAACCACACCTTCCACATTTTCAACCAACTTTTAGACCCTTAGACCTTGTTTTCCCCCTTTCTTCTGTTGACCATGCCTTCCGCATTTTTCAACACACTTCAACCGTTTCAACGTCAAAACATTCCTCTTAATCCAGTCAAAAAAACATTTTTTTCTTTTATATACAAGTGGAAAAATCCCCGGTTTTCCTGAAGTTCCAGGAATTCCGTAATACCATTTCTCAATTAAAAATGTTACTACTTTAACATTTTTTGGCCGATTTGAAAAATTCCAACACCAACCATTATAACTCATTCAGAACATTCAAGCTTTTAGCAATTTCCAAAAAATTCCCGATTTTCTTGAATTTCCAAAATGTCCACGAAATTCCCATTGGAATGAGTGGGACATTTTTCAAAATTCCAAAACTGCCACATTTTTATGCGATTCAAACTTCCACCATTTCCACATTTTTCAACTGATTCAAACCATTCCAGCTTCAACATATTTCACTCATTCTGGACATTCAAACTATTATTTTTCCTAGTTCCAAAAAAATTCCAGGAATTCTAAACCCTGTTTTCACCCTTTTCTCTGTTGACCACTCCTTCCGCATTTTTCAACCCACTTCAAATGTTTCCCCATCATAACATTCCTCTTAACCAGTCAAAAAAACATATATTTTCTTTATATAATTGCCAAAGGGAATAAGCGGTAGAAAATGGGTGGATGGATGGAAAACTTTCCGGTTTTCCTGAAGTTCCAGTAATTCCGTAATACCATTTTTCAATTAAAAATGTTACTACAACATTTTTCGGACGATTTGAAAAATTCCAACACCAATCATTATAACTCATTCAGAACATTCAAGCTTTTAGAAATTTTCAAAAAATTCCCGATTTTCTTGAATTTCCCAAATGTCCACGAAATTCCCATTGAAATGAGTGGGACATTTTTCAAAATTCCAAAACTGCCACATTTTTATGCGATTCAAACTTCCACCATTTCCACATTTTTCAACCGATTCAAACCATTCCACCTTCAACATATTTCACTCATTCTGGAGATTCAAACTATTATTTTCCCAAGTTCTAAAAAAATCCAGGAATTCCAAGATTTCCAAACCCTGTTTTCACCCTTTTTTCTATCAACCACACCTTCCACATTTTCAACCAACTTTTAGACCCTTAGACCTTGTTTTCCCCCTTTCTTCTGTTGACCACGCCTTCCACATTTTTCAACACACTTCAACTGTTTCAACGTCAAAACATTCCTCTTAATCCAGTCGAAAAAACATTTTTTTCTTTTATATACAAGTGGAAAAATCCCCGGTTTTCCTGAAGTTCCAGGAATTCCGTAATACCATTTCTCAATCAAAAATGTTACTACTTTAACATTTTTTGGCCGATTTGAAAATTCCAACACCAATCATTATAACTCATTTAGAACATTCAAGCTTTTAGCAATTTCCCAAAAATTCCAGATTTTCTTGAATTTCCCAAATGTCCACGAAATTCTCATTGAAATGAGTGGGACATTTTTCAAAATTTCAAAACTGTCACATTTTTATGCGATTCAAACTTCCACCATTTCCACATTTTTCAACCGATTCAAACCATTCCACCTTCAACATATTTCACTCATTCTGGAGATTCAAACTATTATTTTCCCAAGTTCTAAAAAAATCCAGGAATTCCAAGATTTCCAAACCCTGTTTTCACCCTTTTTTCTATGAACCACACCTTCCACATTTTCAACCAACTTTTAGACCCTTAGACACTGTTTTCCCCCTTTCTTCTGTTGACCACGCCTTCCACATTTTTCAACACACTTCAACCGTTTCATCGTCAAAACATTCCTCTTAATCCAGTCAAAAAAACGTTTTTTTCTTTTATATACAAGTGGAAAAATCCCCGGTTTTCCTGAAGTTCCAGGAATTCCGTAATACCATTTCTCAATTAAAAATGTTACTACTTTAACATTTTTTGGCCGATTTGAAAAATTCCAACACCAACCATTATAACTCATTCAGAACATTCAAGCTTTTAGCAATTTCCAAAAAATTCCCGATTTTCTTGAATTTCCAAAATGTCCACGAAATTCCCATTGGAATGAGTGGGACATTTTTCAAAATTCCAAAACTGCCACATTTTTATGCGATTCAAACTTCCACCATTTCCACATTTTTCAACCGATTCAAACCATTCCACCTTCAACATATTTCACTCATTCTGGAGATTCAAACTATTATTTTCCCAAGTTCTAAAAAAATCCAGGAATTCCAAGATTTCCAAACCCTGTTTTCACCCTTTTTTCTATCAACCACACCAATCACATTTTCAACCAACTTTTAGACCCTTAGACCCTGTTTTCCCCCTTTCTTCTGTTGACCACGCCTTCCACATTTTTCAACACACTTCAACCGTTTCAACGTCAAAACATTCTTCTTAATCCAGTCGAAAAAACATTTTTTTCTTTTATATACAAGTGGAAAAATCCCCGGTTTTCCTGAAGTTCCAGGAATTCCGTAATACCATTTCTCAATTAAAAATGTTACTACTTTAAAATTTTTTGGCCGATTTGAAAAATTCCAACACCAACCATTATAACTCTTTCAGAACATTCAAGCTTTTAGCAATTTCCAAAAAATTCCAGATTTTCTTGAATTTCCCAAATGTCCATGAAATTCTCATTGAAATGAGTGGGACATTTTTCAAAATTTCAAAACTGTCACATTTTTATGCGATTCAAACTTCCATTTCCACATTTTTCAACCGATTCAAACCATTCCACCTTCAACATATTCCACTCATTCTGGAGATTCAAACTATTATTTTCCCAAGTTCTAAAAAAATCCAGGAATTCCAAGATTTCCAAACCCTGTTTTCACCCTTTTTTCTATGAACCACACCTTCCACATTTTCAACCAACTTTTAGACCCTTAGACACTGTTTTCCCCCTTTCTTCTGTTGACCACGCCTTCCACATTTTTCAACACACTTCAACCGTTTCAACGTCAAAACATTCCTCTTAATCCAGTCAAAAAAAATTTTTTTCTTTTATATACAAGTGGAAAAATCCCCGGTTTTCCTGAAGTTCCAGGAATTCCGTAATACCATTTCTCAATTAAAAATGTTACTACTTTAACATTTTTTGGCCGATTTGAAAAATTCCAACACCAACCATTATAACTCATTCAGAACATTCAAGCTTTTAGCAATTTCCAAAAAATTCCCGATTTTCTTGAATTTCCAAAATGTCCACGAAATTCCCATTGGAATGAGTGGGACATTTTTCAAAATTCCAAAACTGCCACATTTTTATGCGATTCAAACTTCCACCATTTCCACATTTTTCAACCGATTCAAACCATTCCACCTTCAACATATTTCACTCATTCTGGAGATTCAAACTATTATTTTCCCAAGTTCTAAAAAAATCCAGGAATTCCAAGATTTCCAAACCCTGTTTTCACCCTTTTTTCTATCAACCACACCTTCCACATTTTCAACCAACTTTTAGACCCTTAGACCCTGTTTTCCCCCTTTCTTCTGTTGACCACGCCTTCCACATTTTTCAACACACTTCAACCGTTTCAACGTCAAAACATTCTTCTTAATCCAGTCGAAAAAACATTTTTTTCTTTTATATACAAGTGGAAAAATCCCCGGTTTTCCTGAAGTTCCAGGAATTCCGTAATACCATTTCTCAATTAAAAATGTTACTACTTTAAAATTTGTTGGCCGATTTGAAAAATTCCAACACCAACCATTATAACTCTTTCAGAACATTCAAGCTTTTAGCAATTTCCAAAAAATTCCAGATTTTCTTGAATTTCCCAAATGTCCATGAAATTCTCATTGAAATGAGTGGGACATTTTTCAAAATTTCAAAACTGTCACATTTTTATGCGATTCAAACTTCCATTTCCACATTTTTCAACCGATTCAAACCATTCCACCTTCAACATATTCCACTCATTCTGGAGATTCAAACTATTATTTTCCCAAGTTCTAAAAAAATCCAGGAATTCCAAGATTTCCAAACCCTGTTTTCACCCTTTTTTCTATGAACCACACCTTCCACATTTTCAACCAACTTTTAGACCCTTAGACACTGTTTTCCCCCTTTCTTCTGTTGACCACGCCTTCCACATTTTTCAACACACTTCAACCGTTTCAACGTCAAAACATTCCTCTTAATCCAGTCAAAAAAACATTTTTTTCTTTTATATACAAGTGGAAACATCCCCGGTTTTCCTGAAGTTCCAGGAATTCCGTAATACCATTTCTCAATTAAAAATGTTACTACTTTAACATTTTTTGGCCGATTTGAAAAATTCCAACACCAACCATTATAACTCATTCAGAACATTCAAGCTTTTAGCAATTTCCAAAAAATTCCCGATTTTCTTGAATTTCCAAAATGTCCACGAAATTCCCATTGGAATGAGTGGGACATTTTTCAAAATTCCAAAACTGCCACATTTTTATGCGATTCAAACTTCCACCATTTCCACATTTTTCAACTGATTCAAACCATTCCAGCTTCAACATATTTCACTCATTCTGGACATTCAAACTATTATTTTTCCTAGTTCCAAAAAAATTCCAGGAATTCTAAACCCTGTTTTCACCCTTTTCTCTGTTGACCACTCCTTCCGCATTTTTCAACCCACTTCAAATGTTTCCCCATCATAACATTCCTCTTAACCAGTCAAAAAAACATATATTTTCTTTATATAATTGCCAAAGGGAATAAGCGGTAGAAAATGGGTGGATGGATGGAAAACTTTCCGGTTTTCCTGAAGTTCCAGTAATTCCGTAATACCATTTTTCAATTAAAAATGTTACTACAACATTTTTCGGACAATTTGAAAAATTCCAACACCAATCATTATAACTCATTCAGAACATTCAAGCTTTTAGAAATTTTCAAAAAATTCCCGATTTTCTTGAATTTCCCAAATGTCCACGAAATTCCCATTGAAATGAGTGGGACATTTTTCAAAATTCCAAAACTGCCACATTTTTATGCGATTCAAACTTCAACCATTTCCACATTTTTCAACCAATTCAAACCATTCCAGCTTCAACATATTCCACTCATTCTGGAGATTCAAACTATTATTTTCCCAAGTTCTAAAAAATTCCAGGAATTCCAAGATTTCCAAACCCTGTTTTCACCCTTTCTTCTGTTGACCACGCCTTCCACATTTTTCAACCCACTTTAACTGTTTCACCGTCAAAGCATTCTTCTTACTCAGGACAAAAAACAAAGTTGTTTTTTTGAATTGGAAAAATTCCCGGTTTTCCTGAAGTTCCAGGAATTCCGTAATACCATTTCTCAATTTCAAATGTTACTACTTCAACATTTCTCGACCGATTTTAAAAATTCCCATTTTTACACGATTCAAACCGTTCTAACTTCAAAATATTCAGCCTGTTCAGGAATTGTGTGCTCCCTTTCAAACTTTATTAAAAAAAATCTTGGATTTCCTAGAATTCCCAGTTTTCCAGGACATTTTACACCCTTAAAGTGACATGTCCATTTTTCAAACTTCCACCATTTCCACATTTTTCAACTGATTCAAACCATTCCACCTTCAACATATTCCACTCATTCTGGAAATTCAAACTATTATTTGCCCAAGCTCCAAAAAAATCCAGGAATTCCAAGACTCCAAACCCTGTTTTTACTCTTTTTTCTGTCGACTTCTCCGTTCTCATTTTTCAACCAACATTTAGACCCTTAGACCCTGTTTTCACCCCTTCTTCTGTTGACCACGCCTTCCACATTTTTCAACCCACTTTAACTGTTTCATTGTCAAAACATTCCTTAATCAGGGCAAAAAACAAAGTTGTTTTTTTAAATTGGGAAAATTCCCGGTTTTCCTGAAGTTCCAAGAATTCCATTTCTAAAATAAAAATGTTACTACTTCAACATTTCTCCACCGATTTGAAAAATTCCAACACCAACCATTACAACTCATTCAAATTTTTTTAACAATTTCAAAAAAATTCCCTCTTTCTCGAATTTCCCAAATGTCCATGAAATTCTCATTGAAATGAGAAGGACATTTTCAAAGTTCCACAACTGCCACATTTTTATGCGATTCAAACAGTTCCAACTTCAAAATATTCTGCCTGTTCCCTTTCAAACTTTATGAAAACATTTTTTCCCAGGTTTCCTAGAATTCCAAGTTTTCATGGACATTTTCCGGATTCAAAATAATTTGTCCATTTTCCACCACCACCAGTTCCACATTTTACAACCCACTCAAACCATTCCACCTTCAACATATTCCACTCATTCTGGACAAACAAACTATTATTTTTCAAAGTTCCGAAAAATTCCAGGAATTCCAAGATTTCCAAACCCTGTTTTCACCCTTTTTTCTGTCGACCACTTCTTCCACATTTTTCAACCCACTTAAACTGTTTCATCGTCAAAACATTCCTCTTAATCAGGATAAACACTGGAAAAATTCCCGGTTTTCCCGAAGTTCCGGGGATTTCGTAATACCATTTCACAATTAAAAATGTTACTACTTCAACATTTCTCAACCGATTTGAAAAATTCCCACACCAACCATTACAACTCATTCAGAGCAGTTTTTTTATAGCAATTTCCCAAAAATTCCCGCTTTTCTCGAATTTCCCAAATGTTCATGAAATTCCCATTGAAATGAGTGAGACATTTTTCAAAGTTTCACAACTGCCACATTTTAATGCGATTCAAACCGTTCCAACTTCAAAATATTCAGCCTGTTCAGTGCTGAAATTGCACTTTTTACGTGTGCATTAATAAATAATTAAAAACTTCTCAGCTGTTCACTACTTTTTGGCCTGCACTGTATGTCCGCGTATTTAAAGTTCCGGGCACGCCAAACGCTCCAAATTTGATCACTTTTTATTAGTTAGACTCATCAAGCGATTAATGAAAGCAAAAGAATATGAAGAGAAGTTTTTTTCTAATCAAACAAATTAATTTGATTATTTGTTGCAGCCCTAGTGTCAAATTCTGCTTTGTAAGGAATTAAACCATTTTATAAAGTGTTTTTATTATCATCATTAAATTGCTTGTTACTATGTACTGTTGGTGCCAAACCTAATATGTCAAAACTGAATAGAATTCCAATCTTGATTGTTGTGTAGTTGTAATTGGAGGTTAAGTGTCAAGACATGTCTTTTCTCTTTGCTAGAGGGCTTGTGTACAGCAAAATGTAATTTAAAACATTTGTATGCACGTACAACACTTAAGACCTTCAGTATAGCAGCATGTGGAATTAAATGATGGAATGGATTAAGCAAAGCAATCAAACAATGTACTAATATGATCCACTTCAAAAAACTCTTCAAACTTAAAGTGTTTACAAAGTACAAAGAGGAAGAACCATGATAAACATTCTGAATTTTTTTCATCCATCCATTCTGTCATTCTCAAAATAATCTTACTTATCTCATCATATGAAATATAACTTACTTCACCAAATTATTTATTTATTTATTAGGGACCAATGTCCCTTTGGGACAGATGACCCATTGAATTTCTAGCATTTTATTAATATTATTATTATTATTATACCGCCGCCTCTTTGAGCTGTAATTTGACCCCATTAACATGTTTCAAAACTCACCAATTTTGACACACACATCAGGACAGGCAAAAATTGTGATCTAATCAAAAAACCAAACCCCAAAACTAAAAATTGTGCTCTAGCGCCCCCTAGGAAGAAAACACAGTCAAAACTGCCTGTAACTTCCAGTAGGAATGTCGTAGAAACATGAAACAAAAAACCTCTATGTAGGTCTCAGTTAGACCTATATTTCATCTACTGACACCGCCGGCTAAAATCAACAGGAAGTTTGCTTTTCCCACTTCAATACAAAAGTTGGCTAAAAAATGTCGCTTCTTTTCAAACATTATCTCCTTTGAGGCCGTTTGTCATTTCGGCTTCAAATAAACACAGGAGAGAGATTGAACCCTTTTGATTAAAAGTTGATGAAAGAGTTTATAACTAATCTAAGAGACTGATGTATAATACATGTGTATACAACTTTTTCTCTGTGTAGTAATCAAAGACCAAGGAGCTGGTCATTGACTTTGGGAGGTCGAGTCCAAGGTCACAACCTGTTGCGATCGAGGGAGTTGAGGTACAGACCGTGGACTCATTCAAGTACCTCGGGGTTTGGGTGGACAATAAGTTGGACTGGACTGTTAACACGGACCACCAGTACAAGAAAGGACAGAGCAGGCTGTACTTCCTCAGGAGACTGCACTCCTTCAACATTTGTAGAAAACTCCTGTGGATGTACTACCAGTCTGTGGTTGCCAGTGTTCTGTTCTACATGGTAGTGTGCCGGGGGGGCAGTACATCTAAGAAGGACAGCTCCAGACTTGAGAAACTGATCAGGTGGGCCGGTTCTACAATCGTAATGAAACTGGACTCCCTGGTGACGGTGGCAGAGAAGAGGACTGTTGACAAACTAGTGAGCATCCTGGATGATGCCAATCACCCTCTGCATACAGTTATCAGTAGCCAGAGGAGCCTGTTCAGTGCTAGACTGCTTCATCACAAGTAATAGACTCAAAAACTCCTTTGTCCCACACGCCATTAGACTGTACAACTCTTCTCTGGGGCGGTGGGGCCCCGGGAGGTACAAGGATGACAGGGGATGCAAAACAATAACAGTGCAATATGTTTTCATAACATGGTCACTACTGCCTACTTTGTCTTGTTATATTTTTATTTTACTGTTATATTTTTATTCCCATTGTTGCTTTTTATTGTTTATTCTTATTGTAATATTTCTCTTTTTTGTTTCCATTTAAACCCCCATTATTTCATTTTTTTTAATTGATTTCAACTCTGTACATTGCTGCTGGAATTTTTATTTTCCTGAAGGAATCAATAAATAAAGTACTATCTATCTATCTATCTATCTATCTATCTATCTTCTTGGGTTACGGGGGCAGCAGCCCAATCAGGGAAGCCTAGACTTCCCTCTCCTCAGCCACTTCCACTAGCTCTTCCCAGGGGATCACAAGGCGCTCCCAGGCCTGCTGAGAGACATAGTCTCTTCAGCGTGTCCTGGGTCTTCCTCGTGGTCTCCTACCGGTGGTATATGTCCTGAACACCTCAACAGCAAGGCGTCCTTATAAAACACCCAAGCCACTTTACAACTGTTATTATTATGAGACTGATGTATAATACATGTGTATACAACTTTTTTCTCTGTGTAATAATCCATCCATCCATCTTCTACCTCTTATTTGGGCTTGGGTCGCGGGGGCAGCAGCCCAATCGGTCCCGTCCATCGCTGCTTGCAGCCTTAATTTTTATTGTGATTACTTATAGAGAATATTGTGAATAAATTGAGGAGCTTGATTCCTCACTAAATATAGCAGCAAAGTCATTAAGTTGGCAACACTGTATCCCCCTGCTACATCATCTTATTCTCTGGGAGACCTGGGTCGACCACCAAGGCGAACAGATAAAGTAGTGCACATTTTATTTGTGGCCACAGAACGTACGGGCTACATAATATAAACATTCCTGAAATACCTCACGGTCAACAAAAAGACTAACGAATATAAACTTAGCGGTATAACGCTGACAGTAGCTAACACTAAATAGCAGAAGTCAAATGTCACAAATACAAGTTTCAGAGTTGCCTCCTGTGACTGATTGAGTTACGGTGCCCTAAAAAAAAAATACATTTGACTACAGCAGAACTTATTTCACACTTTGAAGGAGTCCTTAAGTGGAACAAATGTGAGGCTTCGGTCTCGTTTTAGCAACTTTGAATTGAAATGCAATGAAGCATTGGTAGCAAGGCGATGACGTACACCTTGTATTCAAGCAAGCTGCGTTGTGAAACACCAAAAAAAAAAGTGCTGGGCGGATTGATCCGAATATCGTAGAACTGTACCGCAATTTACAGGCTTAATTCCTTGTGACGGCGCTTTTAACTCAAAACACTCCAAATAAAATGAATTAACATCAAATAAAAATGGCACACACCTTTAAAAAAGAAAAAGCAATTTTTAAATTGGAAATACTGTATAAAAAAAATACAAAATAATGTACTACAAACAAAAACTGTTGAAGTAATGTAATAATATTGCAGTGTTCAAAATGGGGTCCCAGGGACCCCGTCAAGTCATATGTGAAGTGAAGTATATTTATATAGCGCTTTTCTCTAGTGACTCAAAGCGCTTTACATAGTGAAACCCAATATCTAAGTTACATTTAAAGCAATGTGGGTGGCACTGGGAGCACGTGGGTAAAGTGTCTTGCCCAAGGACACAACGGCAGTTACTAGGATGGCGGAAGCGGGAATCGAACCTGCAACCCTCAAGTTGCTGGCACAGCCACTCTACCAACCAAGCTATACCGCCCTAGTCATAAAAATGGGGTCCCACTTTTTTGTAAGCGCTTTGAAAACAAATGATAAATATATGCATTGTCCTATTGTATCTCACATTTTATATTGTGTTTTGGAAAAAGGTTGTCCAGAACGTTGATTAATTCATTGATTGATTGATTGATACTTTTATTAGTAGATTGCACAGTTCAGTACATATTCCGTACAATTGACCACTAAATGGTAACACCCGAATAAGTTTTTCAACTTGTTTAAGTCGGGGTCCATGTTAATCAATTCATGGTATTAAAAATATAACACAAAATAAAACATGTTATGCATATGTGAATTCATTCACTTTCTTCTTTCCTTCATGATTCTAAACTTTACCGCTGCCGCCCCAAAATCTAAGTTTTCTGGGTGACGAGGACCACTGACACATGTCATCTCTGCATATTTTACTAGAATAACCTTATGGGCGTTACATATATCAACATTAAGTACCTACTGTACTGTTTAGTTGTTGAAAAACCCTTCACAAAAGCTCAAATCTACGCAAACGACCACTTCGCTGCTGCCAAAAATTGATTTTAAGTAATATTTTGATACTGACAAATCTTATCTTTGTACATTCTACTAAAACAGTGTTTTTCAACCTTTTTTGAGCCAAGGCACATTTTTTGCATTGAAAAAATGCAGAGGGGCACCACCAGCAGAAAACGTAAAAAAATTAAACTCAGTAGCTGATATTGACAGTAAAACTTATTTTGAGTTTTTGGTGTTTTCCTGTGTGGAGTGTTTTAGTTCTATTTTGGTGGCATCTCCTGTTTTGTTGGAGAAGCCACCAAAATAGAACTAAAATACTCCACACAGGAAAACACCAAAAACTCAAAATAAGATTTACTGTCAATATCAGCTACTGAGTTTAATTTTTTTATGTTTTCTGCTTGTCTTGGTATTTTCCTGTAGCAGTTTCATGCCTTCCTAGAGCGTTATTCCACGCACCCGCTTTGTTTTAGCAATCAAGGCTATTTAAGTTGTCGCTATCCTTCTTTGCAGGGAAATTGTTGATCGGCATGTCATGTTCGAATGTACTTTGTGGACGCCGTCTGCTCCACACGATGTAAGTCTTTGCTGTCGTCCAGCATTCTGTTTTTGTTTACTTTGCAGCCAGTTCAGTTTTAGTTTCGTTTTGCATAGCCTTCCCTAAGCTTCAAAGCCTTTTCTTAGCGGCACTCACCTTCTGTTTATTTTTGGTTTAAGCAGTGGATAACTTGTGACCTGCATGCTGCCTCCAGCATGTTGTGATCATGACAAAGTAATTAGCTGACTGCTGCCACCTACTGATATGGAAGAGTATTACATGGTTACTTTGCCAAGATCTAGACAGTACAGACACTCAACAACGGCACATTATTTTCAGATTATAATCACTGGTCTGGAAAAAATATTTTTAACAGCATTAAGTGAAATTACATAATCTCCCACGGCACAGCAGTGTGCCGCGGCACAGTGGTTGAAAAACACTGTACTAGAATACCCTTATGATCATTACACATATCAATTTCAAGTGCCTACTGTACTGTTTACTTTTTGAAATACCCTTTTTAGTGCAAATATCTACCCAAACGACTACTTTGGTGCTGATAAAAATTGATTGTGAAGGGTATTTCAACAAGTGAACAGTACAGTAGGTATTTGATGTTGATATATGTAATACCCATAAAGGTATTCTAGTAAAATATGCAGAAATGAGATGTGCCAGTATCAAAATATTACTTGAAATCCATTTTTGGCAGCAGCAAAGTGGTCATTTGGGTAGATTTTAGCTCGAAAAAGGGTATTTCAACAAGTATACAGTACAGTAGGTACTTGATTTTGATATATGTAATACCCATAATGGTATCCTAGTAAAGTATGCAGAGATGAGATGTGTTAGTTTCAAAATATTACTTGAAATCTATTTTTGGCAGCAGCAAAGTGGTCGTTTGTGTAGATTTTAGCTCTAAAAAGGGTATTTCAACAAGTAAACAGTACGGTAGGTACTTGATTTTGATATATGTAATGCTCATAAGGGTATTCTAGTAAAATATGCACAGATAAGATGTGCCAGTATCAAAATATTATTTGAAATAATTTTTGGGCAGCAGCTAAGTGGTCGTTTGGGTAGATTTTAGCTCAAAAAAGGGTATTTCAACAAGTAAACTGTACAGTAGGTATTTGATATTGATATATGTAATACCCATAAAGGTATTCTAGTAAAGTATGCAGAAATTACATGTGCCAGTATCAAAATATTACTTGAAATCCATTATTGGCAGCAGCAAAGTGGTCGTTTGGGTAGATTTTAGCTCGAAAAAGGGTATTTCAACAAGTAAACAGTACAGTAGGTACTTGATTTTGATATATGTAATGCTCATAAGGGTTTTCATCTTGAAGATCTAAAAAATTTTATTTTGGACTGTACGGCGGGTCAGATTGAAAAGCTCAACGGGCCACATGTGGCCCCCGGGCCTTAAGTTGACCCGGTCTGTGTTACACTATTTGATTTTGCACTGGTACTGTATTTGACTACTGTACTTCTACTTCTACCATAACTACTGTGACTTACTGTCTTGTATATAATGTACATCACAGCTATCCAATTTTTTTGTATTTTTTCTCTTCAGTGTATTAGATTCTGCAACACTGTTTGGATATCACTGTATGCAATATATGAAGTGCATGGAAAAAAAGCATTTCACTGTGGCGTACTCTGCATGTGACGAATAAACTTTGAACTTTGAAATTAAAAGCTGCATATATCATGTGTCTGTGCCGGCACGCTGTTTGAATGGAAGAAAAAGCGGCCGTGACGACATGTTGTAGAGCAGTGGTTCTCAACCTTTTTTCAGTGATGTACCCCCTGGGAACATTTTTTTTAATTCAAGTACCCCCTAATCAGAGCAAATAATTTTTGGTTGAAAAAAAAGAGAAAAAGAAGTAAAATACAGCACTATGTCATCAGTTTCTGATTTATTAAAATGTATAACAGTGCAAAATATTGCTCATTTGTAGTGGTCTTGAACTATTTGGGAAAAAAAGATATCAAAAAATAACTAAAAACTTGTTGAAAAATAAAGATTTCTACACATAGAAGTAATCATCAACTTAAAGTGCCCTCTTTGGGGGTTTTAATAGAGATCCATCTGGATTCATCAACTTCATTCTAAACATTTCTTCACAAAAAAAAAAAAATCTTCAACATCAATATTTATGGAACATGTCCACAAAAAATCTAGCTGTCAACACTGAATATTGCATTGTTGCAGTTCTTTTTACAGTTTATGAACTTACATTCAAATATTGTTGAAGTATTATTCAATAAATATATTTATAAAGGATTTTTGAGTTGTTGCTATTTTTAGAATATTCTTTTAAAAATCTCACGTACCCCTCGGCATACCTTCAAGTACCCCCATTTGAGAACCTCTGATCCAACACATATTTTACCTTTTTTAATATAAATATACTCTTAAACGTCTTTTTTCGTACATGTGCAATATGAGATTTCCATGTCAGACCGTCATCCAGTATCACTCCTAAAAATCTAAGTTCAGAAACCCTTTCAATATCAATTCTATCTATTGACAGTTTGATTGTTTCCTCCCTTTTCCTCTTACAAAAAATCATAAAATTGTTTTTTTTTTTTACATTCAATGATAATTTATTGACATCAAACCATCCCTTAAGTTTAATCATTTCCCGTTCAATAATAACACTTTTAAGTCATATATATGATATATATGGTGTATCGTGACATGGCCTAAAAATATGGAGGTATTAATAAAAGGCCATATCGCCCAGCCCTGCCCAAAACTATCCACATGTTTTCCTTCTCTTTTTCTTGGCAGTATAGAATACTTGCCAACCTTGAGACCTCCGATTTCGGGAGAAGGGAGGTTGGACGGGGGGTGTGGTTAAGAGTCAAGTATTTCATATATATATAAAGGGTGTGGGAAAAAATCGATTCGAATACCAATTTTCGATTCCAATACAAATCTCGAGTCTCACGTTGTGCCATTCAGAATCGATTAACACATGAGCCAATCACCACACCCTACGCCTGCTTGTACCCACCCACTCTGTGCCCTATATAAACCATTGTATGTGAATGCTTCCATTAAAATCTCCTGATGATTGAGGGAACCCCTCATGAAACAGTTCTGTAGAGATGAAGTAGTCTTGTGATTTTTTCCCACACCTACATATTGCGCTCTACCACGGTATCGAGCACTATTCTCTGGATAATCCAATCAAGACATATATATATATATATATATATTTTTTTTTTTTTTTATCAATCCAACAAAACAATACACAGCAATAACATAACAATGCAATCCAATTCCAAAACAAAACCTGACCCAGCAACACTCAAAACTGCAATAAACAGAGCAATTGAGAGGAGACACAAACACCACACAGAACAAACCAAAAGTAGTGACAAAAAAATGAATATTATCAACAACAGTATCAATATTAATTATAATTTCAGCATAGCAGTGATTAAAAATCCCTCACTGACATTATCATTAGACATTTATAAAAATAATAAAAAAGAACAATAGTGTCACAGTGGCTTACACTTGCATGGCATCTCATAAGCTTGACAACACACTGTGTCCAATGTTTTCACAAAGATAAAACAAGTCATATTTTTGGTTCCTTTAATAGTTCAAACTAATTTACATTATTGCAATCAGTTGATAAAACATTGTCCTTTATAATTATAAAAGCTTTTTACAAAAATCTACTACTCTGCTAGCATGTCAGCAGACTGGGGTAGATCCTGCTGAAATCCTATGTATTGAATGAATACAGAATCGTTTTGAATCGGAAAAATAGCGTTTTTGTATCGAGAATCACGTTGAATCGAAAAAACTCCATATATAATCGAATCGTGACCTCAAGAATCGATATTGAATCAAAATCGTGGGACATATATATGTATATATATGAGAAAAACTTGACTTTCAGTTAATTCTAGCTATATATATATATATATATATATATATATATATATATTAATAAAATAAATACTTGAATTTCAATGTTCATTTATTTACACATATACACACACACAACACTCATCTACTCATTGTTGAGTTAAGGGTTGAATTGTCCATCCTTGTTCTTTTCTCTGTCCCTATTTTCCTAACCATATGCATGTACAGTAGATGGCAGTATTGTCCTGTTTAAGAGTGTCACAACATTGATGTTTACGGCAGACGAACTGCTTTAAGGTAGACGAAAACGTGACTGCTGTTGTTGTGTGTTGTTACCGCGCTGGGAGGACGTTAATGAAACTGCCTAACAATAAACCCACATAAGAAACCAAGAAGTCGCTTGAAAAAGAGTATATTATATGACATTTACCTTGAAAAAGAGTATATGACATTTACCTTGAAAACGAGTATATTATATGACATTTACCTTGAAAAAGAGTATGACATTTAGCTTGAAAAAGACTATATTATATGACATTTACCTTGAAAGAGTATATTATGACATTTACCTTGAAAAAGAGTATATTATATGACATTTACCTTGAAAAAGAGTATGTTATGACATTTACCTTGAAAAAGAGTATATTATATGTCATTTACCTTGAAAAAAAGAGTATATTATACGACATTTAACTTGAAAAAGAGTATATTATATGACATTTACCTTGAAAAAGAGTATATTATATGACATTTACCTTGAAAAAGAGTATGACATTTACCTTGAAAAAGAGTATATTATACGACATTTATCTTGAAAAAGAGTATATTATACGACATTTACCTTGAAAAAGAGCATATTATATGACATTTACCTTGAAAGAGTATATTATATGACATCTACCTTGAAAAATAGTATATTATACGACATTTACCTTGAGAAAGAGTATATTATACAACATTTACCTAGAAAAGGAGTATATTACATGACATTTACCTTGAAAAAGAGTATATTGTATGACATTTACCTTGAAAAAGAGTATATTATATGACATTTACCTTGAAAAAGAGTATATTATGTGACATTTACCTTGAAAAAGAGTATATTATACGACATTTACCTTGGAAAAGAGTATATTATGTGACATTTACCTTGAAAAAGAGTATATTATGTGACATTTACCTTGAAAAAAAAAGAGTATATTATGTGACATTTACCTTGAAAAAGAGTATATTATATGACATTTACCTTGAAAAAGAGTAAATTATTTGACATTTACCTTGAAAAAGAGTATATTATATGACATTTACCTTGAAAAAGAGTATATTATATGACATTTACCTTGAAAAAGAGTATATTATTTGACATTTACCTTGAAAAAGAGTATATTATATGACATTTACCTTGAAAAAGAGTATATTATATGACATTTACCTTGAAAAAGAGTATATTATGACATTTACCTTGAAAAAGAGTATATTATACGACATTTATCTTGAAAAAGAGTATATTATACGACATTTACCTTGAAAAAGAGCATATTATATGACATTTACCTTGAAAGAGTATATTATATGACATTTACCTTGAAAAATAGTATAATATACGACATTTACCTTGAGAAAGAGTATATTATACAACATTTACCTAGAAAAGGAGTATATTACATGACATTTACCTTGAAAAAGAGTATATTGTATGACATTTACCTTGAAAAAGAGTATATTATATGACATTTACCTTGAAAAAGAGTATATTATGACATTTACCTTGAAAAAGAGTATATTATACGACATTTACCTTGGAAAAGAGTATATCATGTGACATTTACCTTGAAAAAGAGTATATTATGTGACATTTACCTTGAAAAAAAAGAGTATATTATGTGACATTTACCTTGAAAAAGAGTATATTATATGACATTTACCTTGAAAAAGACTATATTATACGACATTTACCTTGAAAAAGAGTATATTATATGACATTTACCTTGAAAAAGAGTATATTATACGACATTTACCTTGAAAAAGAGTATATTGTATGACATTTACCTTGAAAAAGAGTATATTATACATTTACCTTGAAAAAGAGTATATTATACATTTACCTTGAAAAAGAGTATATTATATGACATTTACCTTGAAAAAAAGAGTATATTATATGACATTTACCTTGAAAAAGAGTATATTATACGACATTTACCTTGAAAAAGAGTATATTATATGACATTTACCTTGAAAAAGAGTATATTATATGACATTTACCTTGAAAAAGAGTATATGACATTTACCTTGAAAATGAGTATATTATATGACATTTACCTTGAAAAAGAGTATATTATATGACATTTACCTTGAAAAAGAGTATATTATATGACATTTACCTTGAAAAAGAGTATATTATATGACATTTACCTTGAAAAAGAGTATATTATCTGACATTTACCTTGCTTGGGATCCTCAGGTTCTCCACAGGACTGAGGTCTGTTATGCTCTCCTGGGGACTCTTCAGGCCCTGGTAAAAAATAAAAAACAGAAGCAGAACACATTGGCCTGAGAAGTGGAACATTATCAGGCAGTTTGTCAGCGTTACTACGACTTATGATGAATATAAATTATTATTATTATTACATTCACCTGTCACAGTTAGCCTGCTAGCTGTCCAAGCTAGCAGGCTATATGGCAGTTTGATACAAACACCAGGCCGGTGCTTTGTGTAGTTTACTTACCTGCCGGGCCATAAGAGACTTGATCTTCTGCATTGTGCCCCGCAGAAAAATATCCAACTGGCTCACAAGCGACGAACAAAATTAGGTTTTCATGTCAACGACGCGCCTCCATCAAACACCAGAAGGAAGCCATGGTTTTGTCACGTGACCCAAGAGCCCGGAAGCGTTTTGACTGAGACGTACAAGGCATCATGGGAAATGAAGTTTTTTTTGACATGCCCTATTTCAGTTCGCTATAAAGAATACAATAATAAGTTGTTTATTTACAACTCACACTCTTGGCGTTCCCTCGATGAGCTTCATAAGGTTTCTCACCAGAAGTGGTTTTCCAACAACAACAATATGCTGTTGTTGTTTTGTTACAAACTAACAAATAACAGACTGGCAAGGTAATGATAATTCCATCCATCCATTTCCTACCGCTTATTCCCTTTTGGGGTCGCTGGCGTCTATCTCAGCTACAACCGGGCTGAAGGCAGGGTACACCCTGGACAAGTCGCCACCTCATTGCAGGGCCAAGGTAATGATAATTGTATTAGTAAATAGTCACTATGTAAATAAACACAGCATACGACTCCATGCCATACAATTTATTCCTCAAACAGGATCTGGATTACGGATCATTCAAATAATTAATGCATAAATCCACTCCGATCATTCTTTAAATCACATCCTTGGGCAATATTTTGGTTTAAAAGCAGTTCCAACAGGTGTGAAATTGGTGTGATTGTTAGACATGAAGACACCTGCTCAGACATTTAGTCACACGGCCATTTTTACAGCTTTACTTAGTGATTTTATTACTGTTGTGTCATGGTTATTTAAATTCATTGACAGGGCGATGAATCACGAAGTCCATACCACGTACTGCATCTTCAAGCTCTCCTGAAACTGTCATAAAACCTTGATTATACATATATTTGTCCCTTAAAACTGACTTTGAAACAACTTTGATAAAATAGTTGAGACAACGTTGGATCCACGTTGTTGGTTGGGAAATGACAAAGGTCAAATCAACGTCGCAACCTGACATTGAATAAGCCGTGTCAGAAGAATAGAATAGACTTTATTGTCATTATATTTGCATATAACGAGATTAAAGACTCCGGCTTAAGGTGCGGTAGTGGGAACAAATATGGGGTAAAATAAATAACACAAGAGGTAGTAAAGGAAAAAACTAACAATTGAAATAAACAGAATACTATCCGATAAAATAATAAGCAATCCTGTACAATATATAAAACACTATAGAAATACAAAATACCGTACAATATACAGAACAAGACAAGATTACCGAAGTAGTAAATAATAATCAGTGTCGGACGTATTGCACTCGGAGGGTAGTAAAAAAAAAAGGCATTTTGTTTCAACGTTGTATTTGAGTTGTAGAATATCGGTTAAAAAAAAAAAGACCAAAATTCAATGTTCAAATTAACGTCAGAACTCGGCGTT
Organism: Nerophis ophidion; assembly: GCF_033978795.1. Classification (NCBI taxonomy): domain Eukaryota; kingdom Metazoa; phylum Chordata; class Actinopteri; order Syngnathiformes; family Syngnathidae; genus Nerophis; species Nerophis ophidion. The sequence continues at coordinate 38,507,205 of NC_084631.1, read as the reverse complement.
GATTAAACGTTGTCAAAAAGCATGTTGTTTCAACGTTGTGTTTGTGTTGTAGAATATTGGTTAAAAAAATGACCAAAATTCAGTGGTTAAATCAACAGCAGAACCCGACATTTCTTAAAAGTTGTCATAAAGCATGTTGTTTCCAAGTTGTATTTGTGTTTTAGAATATTGGTTAGAAAAATGACCAAAATTCAACGTTCAAATCAACGTCAGAACCCGACGTTGATTAAACGTTGTCAAAAAGCATGTTGTTTCAACGTTGTGTTTGTGTTGTAGACTATTAGTTGAAAAAATGACTAAAACTCAATGTTTAAAGGTCATCAAAAAGCATGTTGTTTCAACGTTGTGTTTGTGTTGTAGAATATTGGTAAAAAAATGACCAAAATTCAATGGTTAATCGTTGATTAAACATCGTCAAAAAGCATGTCGTTTCAACGTTGTGTTTGTGCTATTGACTAAAAAATGAACAAAATTACAAAAATTCAATACTTAATCGTTGATTAAAGGTCATCAAAAAGCATGTTGTTTCAATGTTTGTGTTGTAGAATATTGGTTTAAAAAACGACCAAAATTCTATGGTTAATCGTTGATTAAACGTCGTCAAAAAGCATGTTGTTGGAACGTTGTATTTGTGTTGTAGACTATTAGTTGAAAAAATGACTAAAACTCAATGTTTAAAGGTCATCAAAAAGCATGTTGTTCCAATGTTGTGTTTGTGTTGTAGAATATTGGTTAAAAAATGACCAAAATTCAATGGTTAATCGTTGATTAAACGTCGTCAAAAAGCATGTTGTTTCAACGTTGTGTTTGTGTTGTAGACTATTTGTGGAAAAAATTACCAAAATTCAATGTTTAATCGTTGATTAAACATCTTTAAAAAGCATGTTGTTGCAACGTTGTATTTGTGTTGTAGACTGAGTTGAAAGAATGACCAAAATTCAATGGTTAATCGTGATTAAACATCGTCAAAAAGCATGTTGTTTCAACGTTGTGTTTGTGTTGTAGAATATTGGTTTAAAAAATGACCGAAATTCAATGTTAAAATCAACGGCAGAACCCGACATTTCTTAAAAGTTGTCAAAAAGTATGTTGTTTCAACGTATTTGTGTTGTGGAATATTGGTTAAAAAAATGACCAAAATCCAACGTTCAAATCAACGTCAGAACCCGACGTTGATTAAACATCGTCAAAAAGCATGTTGTTTCAACGTTGTGTTTGTGCTATAGACTATTAGTTGAAAAAATGACTAAAACTCAATGTTTAAAGGTCATCAAAAAGCATGTTGTTTCAACGTTGTGTTTGTGTTGTAGAATATTGGAAAAAAAATGACCAAAATTCAATGGTTAATCGTTGATTAAACATCGTCAAAAAGCATGTCGTTTCAACGTTGTGTTTGTGCTATTGACTAAAAAATGAACAAAATTACAAAAATTCAATACTTAATCGTTGATTAAAGGTCATCAAAAAGCATGTTGTTTCAATGTTGTAGAATATTGGTTAAAAAAATGACCAAAATTCAATGGTTAATCGTTGATTAAACGTCGTCAAAAAGCATGTCGTTTCAACGTTGTGTTTGTGCTATTGACTAAAAAATGAACAAAATTACAAAAATTCAATACTTAATCGTTGATTAAAGGTCATCAAAAAGCATGTTGTTTCAATGTTGTAGAATATTGGTTAAAAAAATGACCAAAATTCAATGGTTAATCGTTGATTAAACATCGTCAAAAAGCATGTTGTTTCAACGTTGTGTTTGTGTTGTAGACTATTAGTTGAAAAAATGACTAAAACTCAATGTTTAAAGGTCATCAAAAAGCATGTTGTTTCAACGTTGTTTGTGTTGCAGAATATTGGTTTAAAAAAAAAGACCAAAATTCAATGGTTAATCGTTGATTAAACGTCGTCATAAAGCATGTTGTTTCAACGTTGTGTTTGTGTTGTAGAATATAGGTTACAAAATGACCAAAACTCAATGGTTAAACGCCGTCAAAAAGCATGTTGTTTCAAAGTTGTGTTTGTCTTAGAATATTGGATAAAAAAATTACCAAAATTCAATGGTTAATTGTTGATTAAATGTCATCAAAAAGCATGTTGATTCAACGTTGTGTTTGTGTTATAGACTATTGGTAAAAAAATGACCAAAATTCAATGGTTAATCGTTGATTAAACGTCGTCAAAAAGCATGTTGTTGCAACATTGTAGTTGTGTTGTAGAATATTAGTTGAAAGAATGACCAAAATTCAATGGTTAATCGTTGATTAAACATTGTCAAAAAGCATGTTGTTTCAAAGTTGTGTTTGTGTCTTAGAATATTGGTTACAAAATGACCAAAACTCAATGGTTAAACGTCGTCAAAAATCATTTTGTTTCAAAGTTGTGTTTGTCTTAGAATATTGCTTAAAAAAATGACTAAAATTCAATGGTTAACCGTTGATTAAACGTCATCAAAAAGCATGTTGTTTCAACATTATGTTTGTGTTGTAGAATACTGGTAAAAAATGACCAAAATTCAATGGTTAATCGTGATTAAACATCATCAAAAAGCATGTTGTTTGAAAGATAGCTTTGAGTTGCTTGACGTCAGGACTTACCTTATCAAGTTTTCAACGTTGTTTCAATGTCTTGTGCCTGCAGGAGAAGCTGTAACTTGAAATGTAAAAATAAACGTACAGTAAAGGACGACCCATACTGAGAAATGTCTCAAATAGAGCATCTTTAATAAAATACAAAACAATGATATCGATGCAAACTGTCCATTTTTTTTTTCGTATTCACATCCATCATCACTTCCATGCAGGCCAATGCTACACTTGTGAAAAAGTAGTTTAGAATAGCAATAAATAGTCGGAATTGTACAATAGATTAGATTTATAGTACATTTTAAAATAATCTCAATATAATCTTTGTACAATATTTACAACTTGTCATGAAGTCATAAATGAAAACACCTGTGACTCCATTTTGGAAACATAAAATATTTAAAACTACACACAAAATGATAAAATGCATATTGGACTGAAAAGACAATCTTTATATTTGATGTATGCTGATTTTAATCTACATTTAAAATGCATCCTTGTGCTCCACATAATAAATATTAAATATGCTTTGGTGTCAATTGTGCGCCAAAGTCCTTTTTTTTTTTCTTCTCTAAGCCGTGTTTTGAGTTTTTTTGCAAGATGTTCGCAGATTGCAAATGAAACCACACCCCGCCCATTTCAAAACTATCAATGTATCTTTTGAAAATGTACTTAGTTTGAATTATATATCTTGAAGTTGTCTCCGCTGTTTTGTTTTTTTTCTCCAGACAGCAGAAAAAGTAAAAAACATCATAAACATTAAGCAGATTCACCCGGCCACAACAATAGGTACACCGGCACACAGATCGATTCATACAAAAAATAGCCGCTAAAAGCTTGACTTAATGTCCAAATAAGAACTGAGGCATTAATAAAACAGATTGCTGGCTGACGGCAAAATGTATGAAACTTATTGTGGAGGGGGGCGTGGCCTGCGGGCCTGCACGGAACGGGGTGTGCCAGGACCGGCCTCGAAGACAGCGACAGGTGCGTAGATGGCCCAGGTGGGCCTTGTTATTTAATTACCTGTCGCCTTTATTAGCAGCAGCCGTGATGAGACGAGTAGTGGGAGATGGAGGTACTTCTGAGCGGACGCAGGCGAGAAAGACAGTTTCCTGGAAAACAAAAGATTTTGTACTATACTATGAAAATAAAACAGTGTTATACCCGGAGTTCCTGGCTCTCCTGGGAGTGTGTGGTGGTCTGAAGAACCAATCAATCAATCAATCAATGTTTATTTATATAGCTCTAAATCACAAGTGTCTCAAAGGACTGCACAAGCCACAACGACATCCTCGGTTCAGGAACAACTCACAACCCAGTGGGATGTCAATGTGAATGACTATGAGAAACCTTGGAGAGGACCGCGGATGTGGGTGACCCCCCCCCCACTCCCCTCTAGGGGAGACCGGATGCAATGGACATCGAGTGGGTCTAACATTATATTGTGAAAGTCCAGTCCATAGTGGATCTAACATAATAGTGAGGGTCCAGTCCATGGTGGGGCCAACAGGAGACCATCCCCAGCGGAGATGGGTCAGCAGCGCAGAGATGTCCCCCACCAATGCAGAACCCACTAGAGGGCAACCTCTACATTTTGCTTTCCAGCAAAATGTCTTCCTCTCCTGCGTCCACTCAGCAGCACCTCCATCTCCCACAACTCGTCTCATCACGGCTGCTGCTAATAAAGGCGACAGGTGATTAGATAACAAGGCCCACCTGTACCATCTACGAACCTGTCACACTGTCTTCAAGGCCGGTCCTAGCACGCGCCATTCCGCGGCGGGCCCAGCAGACCCCCCCCCCTCCCGCTTATAATTTGACACCTCGGCATTTTTCAACATGACTACTAAACATTGTAACAACATTTAAACCGTATTTTTTTCGACCATAGGGCGGACCGGATTATAAGACGCACTGCCGATGAGCAGGTGTAATGGTAGTACGGCATCAAAAATCCATCCATCCATTTTCTACCGCTTGTCCCTTTTGGGGTCGCGAGGGGTGCTGGAGCCTATCTCAGCGGCATTCGAGCGGAAGGCGGGTTACACCCTGGACAAGTCGCCACCTCGTCGCAGGGCCAACACAGATAGACGGACAACTTTCACACTTACATTTACACACTGGAGCCAATTTAGTGTTGCCAATCAACCTATCCCCAGGTGCATTTCTTTGGAGGTGGGAGGGGCCTATCCCCAGGTGCATGTCTTTGGAGGTGGGAGGAAGCCGGACTACCCGGAGGGAACCCACGCAGTCACGGAGGGAACATGCAAACTCCACAAAGAATCAATCCCGAGCCCGGGATTGAACTCAGGACTACTCAGGACCTTCGTATTGTGATGCACATGCACTAACCCCTCTTCCACCGTTTTTCCCGAACTTTGCACTATTCCATGAAAATTAAACAGTTCCTGGCAGTGTGTGGCGGTCTGAAGAACCCACTAGATGGCAACCTCTACATTCTGCTGAAAAGTATTTTGCTTTCCAGCAAACTGTCTTTCTCTCCTGCGTCCGCTCAGCAGCACCTCCAACTCCCACTACTCGTCTCATCACAGCTGCTGCTAATAAAGGTGAAATGTGTTTAGATAACATGGCCCACCTGGGCCATCTATGCACCTGTCTTGCTGTCTTTGAGGCCGGTCCTGGCACTCCTTGTTCCACGGAAGGCCACGCCCTCCTCCACACTTATAATTTGACACCTTGGCATTTTTCAACACGAGTATCCAACATTGTAACAACATTTAAACCGTTTTTTTTTGGGGACCATAGGGCGGACTGGATTATAAGGCGCACTGCCGATGAGCAGGTGTAATGGTTATACAGCTTCAAACATCAATCCATTTTCTACCGCTTGTCCCTTATTGAGGTCCCGGGGGGTGCTGGAGCCTATCTCAGCGGCATTCGGGCAGTAGGCGGGGTACACCCTGGACAAGTCGCCACCTCGTCGCAGGGCCAACACAGATAGACGGACAATTTTCACACTTACATTCACACACTAGGGCCAATTTAGTATTGCCAATCAACCTATCCCCAGGTGCATGTCTTTGGAGGTGGGAGGAAACCGGACTACCCGGAGAGAACCCACGCAGTCACGGGGACAACATGCAAACTCCAAAAAGAATCAATCCCGAGCCCGGGATTGAACTCAGGACTACTCGGGCCCTTCGTATTGTGAGGCACATGCACTAACCCCTCTGCCACTGTTTTTCCCGAACTTTGCACTATTCCATGAAAATAAAACAGTTCCTGGCTCTCCTGGCAGTGTGTGGTGGTCTGAAGAACCCACTAGATGGCAACCTCTACATTCTGCTGAAAAGTATTTTGCTTTCCAGCAAACTGTCTTTCTCTCCTGCGTCCGCTCAGCAGCACCTCCAACTCCCACTACTCGTCTCATCACAGCTGCTGCTAATAAAGGTGAAAGGTGTTTAGATAACAAGGCCCACCTGGGCCATCTACGCACCTGTCTTGCTGTCTTTGAGGCCGGTCCTGGCACTCCTTGTTCCACGGAAGGCCACGCCCTCCTCCACACTTATAATTTGACACCTTGGCATTTTTCAACACGAGTATCCAACATTGTAACAACATTTAAACCATATTTTTTTGGGGACCATAGGGCGGACCGGATTATAAGGCGCACTGCCGATGAGCGGGTGTAATGGTGGCACGGCTTCAAACATTTTTGACGGATTTTTGAGTACCGTGTGTAATGTTTTTTTCTTTTCAATGGAACATTTAAAGTGTTGTTGTTTACTGGCGTCATATTGCAGTCTACACATATCTCTTATGTGAGATCTACTGGTCACACCAATCATTACACCATGTACCAAATACAATTGCTTTGAGGTCGGTAAGCACAAGCTGAATGATTCCGTACATTATGTGCACCGGGTTATAAGGCGCACTGTGGATTTTTGAGAAAATGAAAGGATTTCAAGTGCGCCTTATAGTCCAAAAATGACGGTAAGTCAGAAAAGAGGGGATCTGATTGCATTCTCGTTATGTCATGGCCATTGCGATCTTAAATATTAAATACAAATAATTTCATAAATGATCTACCTTATTGCACAATCAGCATGTGCACTCACACGTCTCTGGTGCAAAAATAGTGAGGGATTCTTTACAAACAGTATAAATTATTATTATTTTTTAAAGTCATTTTAGCAAACTCTGTCCGGGAGTCTCGGGAACGTGTCGGATCACGTCGTAGATTGTGGTGTGCATGTCCTGCACGGACTCCAGGCGAGCCAGAGATCGACATGACGCCTGCAGGACGGGTTGGAGAGAGAAAAGAATCAGGTTGTGGTCGGACCTCACCTTTGGTACCACTGTGCGAGGGAGACAAAAAAAAAAAACACACCTGGGCAGAGTCCATTTTCCCAGGTATGGAGACAAACTCATATATGCCAAAGTCTTCGGTAGCATCCTCATGACCTGTGAAGAAAATCCTCTCTTATTAGACCCGGAAATATACTACAAACCCCGTTTCCATATGAGTTGGGAAATTGTTAGATGTAAATATAAACGGAATACAATGATTTGCAAATTATTTGAATTGAATATTTTTTGACAATATATTTTTTGCCAATAATAATTAGTTTAGAATTTCATGGCTGCAACACGTGCCAAAGTAGTTGGGAAAGGGCATGTTCACCACTGTGTTACATCACCTTTTCTTTTAACAACACTCAATAAACGTTTGGGAACTGAGGAAACTAATTGTTGAAGCTTTGAAAGTGAATTATTTCCCTTTCTTGTTTTATGTAGAGCTTCAGTCCTTCAACAGTCCGGGGTCTCCGCTGTCGTATTTTCCGCTTCATAATGCACCACACATTCTCCATGGGAGACAGGTCTGGACTGCAAGCGAGCCAGGAAAGTACCTGCACTCTTTTTTTAACGAAGCCACGCTGTTGTAACACGTGCTGAATGTGACTTGGCATTGTCTTCTGAAATAAGCAGGGGCGTCCATGAAAAAGACGGCGCTTAGATGGCAGCATATGTTGTTCCAAAACCTGTATGTACTTTTCAGCATTAATGGTGCCTTCACAGATGTGTAAGTTACCCATACCTTGGGCACTAATGCACCCCCATACCATCACAGATGCTGGCTTTTGAACTTTGCGTCTATACTAATCCGGATGGTTCTATTCCTCTTTGGTCCGGATGACACGATGTCGAATATTTCCAAAAACATTTTGAAATGTGGACTTGTCAGACCACAGAACACTTTTCCACTTTGCATCAGTCCATCATAGATGATCTCGGGCCCAGAGAAGCTGGCGGCGTTTCTGGATGTTGTTGATAAATGGCTTTCGCTTTGCATAGTTTTAGCTTGCACTAACAGATGTAGCGACCAACTGTATTTAGTGACAGTGGTTTTCTGAAGTGTTCCTGAGCCCATTTGGTGATATCCTTTAGATTAGATTAGATAGTACTTTATTTATTCCTTGAGGAAAATTAAAATTTTCAGCACGTTTAGAGATTGATGTCGGTTTTTGATACAGTGCCGTCTGAGGGATCGAAGGTCACGGTCATTCAATGTTGGTTTCCGGCCATGCCGCTTACGTGGAGTGATTTCTCTAGATCAGGGGATGGCAACCCGCGGCTCTTTGGCCACGCTGAAGTGGCTCAGCTGCACAAACGCCGACCCCCTGAATGTTGCGGGGGGATTCCGGTTCTCGGAGCCTCTTCCAGACATCACCCGGGGTCAACATTCTTCGATTTTCACTCGGACAACAATATTGAGGGCGTGCCGTGATGGCTTTACTTTTAGCGCCCTCTACATTTTGACGCGTTTCAAAAATGAAAGAAGACAAACCATTCTCGCGATTTACCGCTGGTGGTCACCCATATAACAGTAACAAGTAACGTCTTCTACAACATGTACAGACATCTTGCCAGTCCAGTAACATGTTGTATTTGGCTTCCGCAGATACACGTACGCGACTGCAAGGCATACTGGGAGACACAGAGTACACTGAAGGTTGTGATATAAATAACTTTAACAATCTTACTAATATGCACCACACTGTGAACCCAAACACATTTCTGGAGAACATCCTCACAGTAACACATTATAAATGCAACACAACAAGTACCCAGAATCCTTTGCATCCATGTACTTTGCCCCATCCTTTCTTGTGAAAGACTGAGCATTTTTTGGGAAGCTGTTTTTATACCCAGTCATGGCACCCACCTGTTCCCAATTTGCCTGCACACCTGTGGGATGTTCCACATAAGTGTTTGATGAGCATTCCTAAACTTTATCAGTATTTATTGCCACTTTTGTCACGTGATGCTGGCATCAAATTCTAGAGGCAATGATTATTTACAACAACAAAAAAAATGTTTATCAGTTTGAACATCAAATATGTTGTCTTTGTAGCATATTCAACTGAATATGGGTTGAAAATGATTAGCAAATCATTGTATTCTGTTTATATTTACATCTAACACAATTTCCCAACTCATATGGGAACGGGGTTTGTTTGTATATATATATATATATATATATATATATATATAAATGTTTTTTTTCCGTATTTTTTTCTTTTTCATTTTTAATTATTATTTACTATCTGTTTATATTATTTTATTGTATTTCTGATCATTATTCATAGATTATTGTTTTTATTTATTTAATTGATTTATCTGTAAATATTATTATTTTGTTTTTTTTCTTTTTTTTTCCTTTTGGGGTGGAGGATGGCACAGTTGGGATACAAACCAAAAAATATTTTGACATATAGGGCAGACAACACATATATGATGTAATGTATGTAAATATGATGTAATTGATAGGAATGTCTAATGCTGGATGTCAATAAAAATTAAATGAAAAAAAAAAAATTGGGGGGGGGGGAGATGTGTTGAAAATGCCTTGATTTTTGTTTACATTGAAAATATATGTTTGTATGTAATTTTTTCAAACTAATAGAGCACAGCTACATGGATAGGAAGTTAAAAATATTTAAAATTATATAACAATAATATAGCAAAATAGCAAATATACAATCATTTAAGCTATTGCTGTATAATTAAATTTACTTTAAACAAAGTACGTAAACATAAGAAACGTGTAAATATGTCAGAAATGGCTCTAACAGACCGCAAGTTTGATGGGAAAAGTTCAGGAAAATGCCAGAACTCGACACAAAACTGACTCACCTGATCGATGTGGTCGCTTCTGATCGGAGAGTGGTCTGCCAAAGAAAAAACAGTAAATTGCTCAAACGTATTAGTGTCAAAAATGAGAACTTTAGTTACTGAATAGCAAAGACTCTTACCTCTTGTAAATGCTCATGAGCACTGTGGATAAGAACGAGAAGGAGATGAGATTGAACAGGCAAGCTATCGGGAACTATTCAGGTACCAGGATCATAGAAAACCTGTTGCCTCTATACTCAATACATCTACTTCTGATTTATGAGTTTGTGGTTACCACAGTTCCCTTCCACCACAACTAACCAACTACTCACTTTGTGACAGAGGATAATGACTACTTTGGGACAAAAAGACGATTCAGATGCTTATATTTTTGAGTTCGAATTGAAGAAAAACGGATGGATGGATGGAAGGAAGTACAAGTTTAAGAAGCTGTGTCTCTACAGATTCTGCTTTTGTGAAACTCACTATTATGTTAGATCCACTATGGACTGGACTCTCACAATATTATGTTAGATCCATAATGGACTGGACTCTCACTATTATGTTAGATCCACTATGGACTGGACTCTCACAATATTATGTTAGATCCACTATGGACTGGACTCTCACAATATTATGTTAGATCCACTATGGACTGGACTCTCACTATTATGTTAGCTCCACTATGGACTGGACTCTCACTATTATGTTAGATCCACTATGGACTGGACTCTCACAATATTATATTAGATCCACTATGGACTGGACTCTCACAATATTATGTTAGATCCACTATGGACTGGACTCTCACTATTATGTTAGCTCCACTATGGACTGGACTCTCACTATTATGTTAGATCCACTATGGACTGGACTCTCACACTATTATGTTAGATCCACTATGGACTGGACTCTCACAATATTATGTTAGATCCACTATGGACTGGACTCTCACAATACTATGTTGCATCCACTATGGACTGGACTCTCACTATTATGTTAGATCCACTATGGACTGGACTCTCACTATTATGTTAGATCCACTACGGACTGGACTCTCACACTATTATGTTAGATCCACTATGGACTGGACTCTCACTATTATGTTAGATCCACTATGGACTGGACTCTCACTACTATGTTAGATCCACTATGGACTGGACTCTCTCACTATTATGTTAGATCCACTATGGACTGGACTCTCACAATATTATGTTAGATCCATTATGGACTGGACTCTCATTATTATGTTAGATCCACTATGGACTGGACTCTCACTATTATGTTAGCTCCACTATGGACTGGACTCTCACAATATTATGTTAGATCCACTATGGACTGGACTCTCACAATATTATGTTAGATCCACTATGGAATGGACTCTCACAATATTATGTTAGATCCACTATGGACTGGACTCTCACTATTATGTTAGATCCACTATGGACTGGACTCTCACACTATTATGTTAGATCCACTATGGACTGGACTCTCACACTATTATGTTAGATCCACTATGGACTGGACTCTCACTATTATGTTAGATCCACTATGGACTGGACTCTCACAATTATGTTCGATCCACTATGGACTGGACTCTCACAATATAATGTTCGATCCACTATGGACTGGACTCTCACTATTATGTCCGATCCACTATGGACTGGACTCTCACAATATTATGTTGGATCCACTATGGACTGGACTCTCATTATTATGTTAGATCCACTATGGACTGGACTCTCACTATTATGTTAGATCCACTATGGACTGGACTCTCACTATTATGTTAGATCCACTATGGACTGGACTCTCACTATTATGTTAGCTCCACTATGGACTGGACTCTCACAATATTATGTTAGATCCACTATGGACTGGACTCTCACAATATTATGTTAGATCCACTATGGAATGGACTCTCACAATATTATGTTAGATCCACTATGGACTGGACTCTCACTATTATGTTAGATCCACTATGGACTGGACTCTCACACTATTATGTTAGATCCACTATGGACTGGACTCTCACACTATTATGTTAGATCCACTATGGACTGGACTCTCACTATTATGTTAGATCCACTATGGACTGGACTCTCACAATATAATGTTCGATCCACTATGGACTGGACTCTCACTATTATGTCCGATCCACAATGGACTGGACTCTCACAATATTATGTTGGATCCACTATGGACTGGACTCTCACTCTTATGGTAGATCCACTATGGACTGGACTCTCACACTATTATGTTAGATCCACTATGGACTGGACTCTCACTATTATGTTAGATCCACTATGGACTGGACTCTCACAATATTATGAGGTCATCAAGCGTCACCAGTAAACCTCTCATGCTGCAGTCGTGCTGCAACACCTGTGTTGTGTGTGGGAGATGGGAGGAACTCCTAACTGGGAGACGCAACATCCGCGTTTTACCGTACCACTCCGTACAGCGGCGTTTTAAACAGTCATTCATTTTACTTTTTGAAACCGATACCGATAATTTCCGATATTACATTTTAAAGCATTTATCGGCCGATAATGTAGACATCTCTAGCTGTAACATAACAAAATGTGGGAGAAGTGAATTTTCCGGCTGCACTGTATTTCCCATGGTCCTGGTACTTCAAGACCGTGTCATC
>NC_084631.1:38439830-38489830 GCF_033978795.1 Nerophis ophidion | reverse complement strand
GTCTCGTATCAGCAAATTGTTTCCAGACCCTGCCTGCTGACAGCCGAGGACAGACATCGACTACCTCAACACAGATAAAACTGACAGAGCGAAATAACGAGTGTCAGCACATTTATATTCTGAATGATCACGTATTGTGTTTACTGGGGCCGCTTGCATGACCCCTCCCTTTAGAAGCAGCCTCAGTGATGTTAACTAGGGACTTCCCGAATAAATAGAGGAGCACGTGGAGCTGTATCTTAGAGCGTAGGGTGAAACTGCAACTGAGTGTACAGCCCAATACGTGTCTCCTCATGAGCAAAATTCAACTCTGTCTCTGCCTGATTCCTTCTTCTTGTCTAATGTAACAGATAGTTCGGTGTTTGAGCCTGACAAATATGAACACATTTTATAGAGAATAATTATACTTTTAGTCGACTTCAATAAAAAATGACTCCTGTGGAGGCCATCGACATCCAGGGCTGGGAGGTGGCAGTAGTGGGGCGGTACAAGTACCAGGGAGTCCACTTGGACAGCAGACTGGACTGGAAGGACAACAGCAAAGCTGCATACAAGAAGGGCTTAGGTCTTTTAATGTGTGCAGCAAGCTGTTGGAGATCTTTTATCAGTCTGCTGTGGCCCGTGCCCTGTACTTTGCAGTGGTTGTGTTGGGGGAGCAGCACCAGCAAAAAGGGACTTCAAACAGATTGACAAACTGATCCGGAAAGGCAGCCAAACTACTGCCTCTGTACAACAAGATCACTCCAAGTACTTTTAGGAATTGGCCGCAAAAAGTTTTGAACTGAACTCTGGGTGGATTTACCATATTTTTCGGACTATAAGGCGCACTTAAAAATATTTTAATTTTCTCAAAACTCGACAGTACGCCTTATAACCCAGTTTTATTGATTGATTAATTGATTGAAACTTTTATTAGTAGATTGCACAGTTTAGTACATATTCCGTACAATTGACAACTAAATGGTAACACCCGAATACGTTTTTCAACTTGTTTAAGTCGGGGTCCACGTTAATCAATTCATAGTCATTCACGGTGCGCCTAATGTATGGAATAATTGTGGTTGTGCTTTCCGGACTCGAATAATTATTGAATAATTCAACGCAAAAGTTGGGTTGGAAAAATTAACCCAAATTGTTGAGTTAATATAACTACAATAAGGGGTTCGAGCAATCCATTTTTTGGGTTATAAGGGTATTAGTTTAAGTCAATGTCTAGGTTTTCAAAATGCTGAACCATTGTTGGATTGTTTTTCAACAATTAACGCATTTTGGGTTAAAATACTTTTTTAAACGTTTTTAAAAAGTAACTTTTTTCTTGAGGGGAGTTTTATTATGGATTAATCTCATTAACGTTATAATCACGTAACCTTAACTAATCATAACTCAACTTTTCGGTTAAATAATTCAACCTGATAGTTTGGTTGGGAATAACCCAACATTAACTTATCATAACTCAACTTTTTTGGTTAAAGTTAAAAGTTAAAGTACCAATGATTGTCACACACACACTTGGTGTGGCGAAAATTTTCCTCTGCATTTGACCAATAACTCTTGTTCCACCCCCTGGGAGGTGAGGGGAGCAGTGAGCAGCAGCAGTGGCTGCGCCCTTGAATCATTTTTGTTGATTCAACCCCCAATTCCAACCTTTGATGCTGAGTGCCAAGCAGGGAGGTAATGGCTCCCATTTTTATAGTCTTTGGTATGACTAAACCGGGGGTTTGAACTTGCAACCTACCCATCTCAGGGCGGACACTCTAACCACTAGGCCACTTTTAACCAGTTTTAGCCCGCCTCAGGCCACCCCACCCAAGTTGGTCTCCGCAGGACCGCCCAGCACGGATCCACAGGAACCACCCACCCCAGCCACAGGGACCCCAACGATAGAGATGGAACAACCAGCAACCGCCCTGTCGAATATCCTACCTGAGGGTGGGGGAAAATAAAAAATAGTAATAATAAAATATATATCTTAAATATAATAATAATACAAATAAATACATAAATAATAATATAATTATAATTATATATATTAAGAATAAATAAATTAAAATAATTGAAAGAAGATCACAGACATGCTGACACACAAGGTCACTACCCTAACAGCTGGCCGTCTTGCAGCAGTGCGCCCTATGGTCCGGAAAATACGTTATGTTGTAAACTGAATCATAAAAATATGACTGTATTTAATAATAAGTATAGCGAATAATAATGGAGGTGTCCACTCACAGTAAACGAGGAGTTCCCCGGCACTGCTGCGTCGCTCCTGGCTGACGGTGTTGTTGACCACACAGCTGTAACTCCCCCTGTCCTCCTTTCGCACGGGACTGATCAGCAGTGTGGATTTGTCTTCGGAGAAGTGGTACCTGTCGCCCACACCCACAGGGACATTGTCTCTGAGCCACTGAAACGCGACCCTGGTTCCTCTCTCCACTGAACAGGTCCAGGTAACGTTGGCCTGGTCCTCAACCACGGCGTGTGCCGGGTTCTTCTCAATGACCGGGGTGGAGACAGGAACTAAAGGGTAAATATAAAGGTGGCTCAAAAACGGTGAGGCATGGGTTAAAGGGGAGAAGACTTACTTACCGTCCACTGTTACATGGACCGTCCTCTCCTCCCTGAAGACTTCCCCGGTCTTGTTATGAAACTTTATATTGAGGTTCAGCTGGTAATCCCCCTCGTCGCGCAGGTTCAATCTCCGTATCAGCAAGGACACATTGGGCTCTCTGAAGAGGATGCGGTTGCGGTGCGTCATGTCCATGATGGTGGACTCTTTGGTGAAGCTCACCAGCGTGGTCCTGATGCCGTCGGTGCTGGTGTGGGACCAAGTCCCCTGGATCTCAGCCTGGTCCAACTGGAAGTGCGTCTCCACGGGCAAGTCCAGAGACTTCCCCTCGATGCCGTGGCGGATGGTCGAAGGGACGTGGATGAACTCCAGGTGGACTTCTGTGTGGGGAGGGATGAGGAGACGGTTGAACGCTCAAAATCCGATATGAGGCGGTCGTTGGGGTCCGTTAAGGCTTAGTGGCCACATGTGTGGACAGCAACTTTTAGCTCTTATTTCCAAAATGGTGTACACTACTGAATTGGGGTCTTATGGTCACTTATGCGGACACTTATACTGCCATCTGGTATCCATCTATTTTCTACCGCTTGTCCCTTTTGGGGTCACGGGGGGTGCTGGAGCCTATCTCAGCAGCAGTCGTGCGGTAGGCGGAGTACACCCTGGACAAGTCGCCATCTCATCGCAGGGCCAACGCGTATATGTGTGTGGTGTATATTTTTGTGGATGGATGTTTGTGTGCAAGCCTGCAGTGTGTCTCTGTCGGGAACACTTAAAAAACTACTGTCAGTAACTATAGTTGGCCGCTACATCAGTAAGTGCAAGTTAAAACTCCACTATGCAAAGCCAAAGCCGTTTATCAACAACACCCAGAAACGTCGCTGGCTTCGCTGGGCCTGAGCTCATCTAAGATGGACTGATGCAAAGTGGAAAAGTGTTCTGTGGTCTGACGAGTCCACAATTAAAATTGTTTTTGGAAACTGAGGACATCAAGTCCTCCGGACCAAAGAGAAAAAGAACCATCTGGATTGTTATAGGCGCAAAGCTGAAAAGCCAGAATCTGTGATGGTATGGGGGTGCATTAGTGCCCAAGGCATGGGTAACTTAAACATCTGTGAAGGCACCATTAATGCTGAAAGGTACATACAGGTGTTGGAGCAACACATGTTGCCATCCAAGCAACGTTATCATGGACGCCCCTGCTTATTTTAGCAATATGTAGCCTAAAATATGAGAAGGGAAACTGTTGAACAACTTAAGCTGTACATCAAGCAAGAATAGGATATAATTCCTCTTCAAAAATGTGTCTCCTCAGTTCCCAAACCTTTACTGAGTGTTGTTAAAAGGAAAGGCCATGTAACACACTGGTAAAAATGCTTTTTTTGCAATGTGTTGCTGCCATTAAATTCTAAATTAATGACTATTGGCAAAGAAAAATAATGAAGTTTCTCAGTGTGAACGTTAAATATCTTGTCTTTGCAGTCTATTCAATTGAATATAAGTTGAAAATACTTCGCAAAAATCATTGTATTCTCTTTTTATTTTCCATTTACACGTGACAACTTCACTACTTTTTTGTGGAAGTTGTGGTGAAGTTTCGAGCTGCATCCTCTTCCCCAAGTGGTCCACATCCTCAAACTGTAGCGAGTTAATATTGACCCAGCTCAGGACAGGACCTGTCTTTCAAGATAACGTCCCACTAAACAAACACGCACCTTGCTGTCTGTTTCAGGCGGTTGCCAGGGAGCCTTGTGTGTGCAGGTAACACACCACACAACAACTTTGGAGCACAAGTTGTGTTACATAAGCACCATTAATAGTTGATGTCCCTTGGCAGGACAATTCTTCACAGCTTCTGATCGCTATCTTTTTTTTTTTTGGTCTGGTAAGTTGAAAAATGGAGCGGAGCAGATTTTTGTGTGTGGTTGTTTGGGTGGCAGGTGGAGCTGAGAAGCGAGCAGCATGTGAGTGGGTGTCATGCAAAACTACTAAAATCTCTCACTGTTTGCTCACATTGCAGTCTCCATCGTGTCCTTTTTCACGTTTGTTTTCACTCAAACCTTTTCATGTCAAACTTGGCGTATTGGGGATGTAAACAAAATGTAAACAAAAATCTATTCACATCTGAATCGCGAGTTAAAAAAAAAACAAGTTTCTTCAATGAAAAAAATATTTTCAAGTAAAAAACAAACAGGTTTCTCCAATTAAAATAATGATTCTCAGGTAAAAATAACAACTTTTTTTTACAATTAAAGAAAAATATTTTCAAGTAAATAAAACTAGTTTCTTCAATTAAAAAAAGATTTTCAAGTTAAAAAAACAAGTTTCTTCAGTAAAAAAAAAAAATTTTTCAAGTTAAAAAAAAAAGCCGGTTTCTTCAAATAAAAAAATTATTCCCAGGTAAATAATAAAATAATATTTTCAAGTGAAAAAACATTTCTTCAATTAAAAAAACATTTAAGTAAAAAAACAAGTTTCTTCAATAAAAAAAAACAACATTTTCAAGTAAAGAAAAAAAAACGGGTTTCTTCAAATAAAAAAAATATTCTCAGGTAAATAAAATAATATTTTCAATTAAAAAAAAAGTTTATTCAATTAAAAAAATTCTAATAAAAAAAACAAGGTTCTTCAATAAAAAATGTTTTTTTCAAGTTAAAAAAACAAATTTCTTCAATTAAAATTTTTTTAAAGTAAAAAACAAGTTTCTTCAATTCAAAAAAACATTTTCTCTCTCTCTAGCATAGCGCGGTTGGTAGAATGTAACTTAGATATTGGGTTTCACTATGTAAGGTGCTTTGAGTCACTAGAGAAAAAGCGCTATATAAATATAATTCACTATTTTTTTTTAAGTTAGTTAACTGAACTTTGTTGACATTTTAGGAGTATTTAGAGGGTTTATTATTTGAAATACACACGTTCAAATTTCAGCAGACACATTAGTGTCGCTGTCGGGTCGGTATCGCCGATACCAGCCTGAATTTTGCGTGGTATCGGATCTGAAATAAAACCGGTGGTATCCATGACACCTGCCTCTTCTCGTGTCTTCCTCTAATACAGTTTGTCCCCTTACTTCCTCTTCCAGCTGCTGTGTTTCTCACAATGACTTCACTGCCGTTATGCACTCAATAATACTTGCAGTTTCACTCTCTCGGGCCTGCAGGCCAGTTTCTGTGTGGGTGTGTGTGTGCTTGTGTGTGTGCTCGCGTGTGTTGTCACAAGCAGACGTGTGCCTTCGTTTACACCAGCTGGGACGCAGTGAAAAGACAAAACGAGGCAAAGTGTGCCGAGCCCGCTGCTCAACTGTTGTCCCCAAACAAGACGGCCATTGTTGTGGTCATACACTGCAGTGATGGGGGAGATTAGTGACACACACACACACACACACACACACACACACACACACACACACACACACACACACACACACACACACACACACACACACACACACACAACACACACAACACACACAACACACACACACACACACACACACACACACACACACACACACACACACACACCTGTATTTGATACCTTCTGGACACCTGAGAAAAATGCCTACCTCTTTAGGACCAGCCTTACTAGATATATAAAGATGTGTATTTACAACATTAATAATATATACAAACTATGTAAATATAAAAAGGCTTGTTGTGAAAAAGGAGTTGGAATTTCACAAGAAAAGGGTCACAATTTCACAAGAAAAACTTGGAATTTGGGCAATGTTATGATAAAAGTTGTAATTTTACTCTACGCAAGTCAAAATGTCACAAGAAAAACTGAACGTGTGCAATATTATGATAAAAGTTGGAATTTTACTCAATAACAGTCGCAATTTTACAAGAAAAGCTTATAGTTTATATATCAATGATGAAATATTAACATTGCAACACATGCCAATACGGCCTTTTTAGTTTACTAAATTGCGATTTTAAATTTCCCGGGAGTTTCGTCTTGAAAAAGTTTGTGTAATGATGACGTGTACGCAAGACGTGACGGGTTTTTAGGAAGTATGAGCGCTGCACACACACACAGCTAAAAGTCGTCTGCTTTAATGGCATAATTACACAGTATTTTGGACATCTGTGTTGCTGAATCTTTTGCAATTTGTTCGATTAATATTGGAGAAGTCAGAGTAGCAAGATGGAGTTGTGAAGCTTTAGCCTTTAGCCACACAAACACATGGTGATTCCATCCATCCATCCATCCATCCATTTTCTACCGCTTATTTCCTTTCGGGGTCGCTGGCGCCTATCTCAGCTACAATCGGGCGGAAGGCGGGGTACACCCTGGACAAGTCGCCACCTCATCACAGGGCCAACACAGATAGACAGACAACATTCACACTCACATTCACACACTAGGGCCAATTTAGTGTTGCCAATCAACCTATCCCCAGGTGCATGTCTTTGGAAGTGGGAGGAAGCCGGAGTACCTGGAGGGAACCCACGCATTCACGGGGAGAACATGCAAACTCCACACAGAAAGATCCAGAGCCTGGATTTGAACCCAGGACTGCAGGACCTTCGTATTGTGAGGCAGACGCACTAACCCCTCTGCCACCGTGAAGCCACATGGCGATTCCTTGTTTGAAATTCACGGAGTTGAAACTCTCCTATAGATCACAGCGGACATGGATCCCGACCACTTGTCAACCAGCAGGTTTCGGTGAGAAAATTGTGGTAAAAAGTCGCTTCTAACCGGAGATCAGCTGAGCTTGCGCCTCCCGTACAGCTGCGGTTGACTTCCCCGAGACACTGCGCGTCAACAACCGGCCGTGGACGTACACTTCTGACTATCAGGTACTGTTAAACTCACTAAAACACTAGCAACACAATAGAAAGATAAGCGATTTCCCAGAATTATCCTAGTAAATGTCTCTAAAAATATATGAATCCGTCTCAATGCAACGCGATTGCGTTTTTCTTTTCTCAATCAATGTTTATTTATATAGCCCCAAATCACAAATGTCTCAAAGGACTGCACAAATCATTACGACTACAACATCCTCGGAAGAACCCACAAAAGGGCAAGGAAAACTCACACCCAGTGGGCAGGGAGAATTCACATCCAGTGGGACGCCAGTGACAATGCTGACTATGAGAAACCTTGGAGAGGACCTCAGATGTGGGCAACCCCCCCCCTCTAGGGGACCGAAAGCAATGGATGTCGAGCGGGTCTAACATGATACTGTGAAAGTTCAATCCATAGTGGCTCCAAGACAGCAGCGAGAGTCCCGTCCACAGGAAACCATCACAAGCGGATCAGCAGCGTAGAGATGTCCCCAACCGATACAGGCGAGCGGTCCATCCTGGGTCCCGACGAGCGGCCCATCCTGGGTCTCGACTCTGGACAGTCAGTACTTCATCCATGGTCATCGGACCGGACCCCCTCCACAAGGGAGGGGGGGACATAGGAGAAAGAAAAGAAGCGGCAGATCAACTGGTCTAAAAAGGAGGTCTACTCAAAGGCTAGAGTATACAGATGAGTTTTAAGATGAGACTTTTCTAGTCCGTCGCTATCAATATCCTCAAACACAAATCTTTCATCCGCTCTCAAATTAATGAGGAAATTGTCGTTTTCTCGGTCCGAATAGCACTTTTTGTTGGAGGCTCCCAATATAAACAATGTGAATATGTGAGGAACCCTCAACATGTGACGTCATCGTCTGCGACTTCCGGTAGAGGCAGGGCTTTTCTTCAGTTGCAAACTTTATCGTCGATGTTCTCTACTAAATCCTTTCAGCAAAAATATGGCAATATCGCGAAATGATCAAGTATGACACATAGAATGGACCTGCTATCCCCGCTTAAATAAGAACATCTCATTTCAGTAGGCCTTTAAACTCTAGGCAATTTTATGAAAAGAGTTGTAATTTTAGTCCACAAAAGTTACAATTTTACAAGAAAACTTTAAATTGTAGCAATATTATGATAATAATCGGAATTTTACTTGGCAAAATGATGACAAAAGTAATTTTACTCAAAAAAATGACACTATTTTACAAGAACAACAAAAACAAAAGTCTGAATTTTGTATGAAAAATGTCACCATTTTGCTTTAAAAAGTAATACTTTTACATAAAAAGTAATAATTTTACGAGAAAATATTAAAATTATTATCGTTTTACAAGAACAAAATAATTGGCAATATTGTGATAAAAGTCAGAATTTTATATAAAAAAAAGTAATAATTTTACATAAAAAAAGTAATAATTTTACGAGAAAATATTGCAATATTATAGAAGCAGAAAAAATATGAGAAATTGTTCCCAATTTTATGAGAAAAAAGTTGACACCTTGGGTGAAAAAGACAACTTTTAGGTATTTTTCCCCAAAAAATAAATGTTTTTGTTTTTTATTTACTTAAAATTATTGCAGTTTGTTTCTATACACATATTTATTTATACTTTTTTTTATATTAATTTTGGCCAAAGGAACGCATTTCAATTTCTTACACTCACTTGTTATTTCATATGTTGAACAGAGGGGGAGAACTTCTAAAAGCGACACAGTCAATTTGAAAAATCCCTCCTTTTTTTGACCACCCTCATTTTGATGGATGTCACCAGCAGGGGTGCAAATGAGACATTCTCTATTAGATGCAATGTTATTGGGACCATGATTTATGCCATCAGTTGTTCACACCTCCTCATATGGAAGATACTTTTCCTTATTCATGTCTGAAGAAGGGTAGAAGTACAAAACACACACACACACACACACACACACACACACACACACACACACACACACACAGGTTATTATTTGGAATGGGGACCAAGTTTTTATTCGTGACTTGTGGGGACCACCTTTTCTAATTAGGTAAAATGGCCACCGCCCAGTTAGCTCATACACGTTTTTACATCTCTGGATTGATAAAGTAATATGCTGATCATTCTTACTGGGGACCCTGGGGAAAATAATTAATATTCTTCATGGGACCAAATTTGAATGATTTTGCATAATTCACACACATTTGTTCGTGACTACTGAGGACCATTTAAAAAAAAAGTTCACACTCAAACTAACCAGTAAACAAGTTTGATGGGCCAAAGCTTAAAAATCACTTAGGCATCTTCAGAATGGATCTGACTATCATTTGAAAAGGTTTCTCTTTAGAGGACCTGTTTTTGTGTCCCCATACCGTCAGAGGTCCCCTAAAGGTGAGTGTGTAAACCGAGCCATGTCCCCATTAAGTCAGCATTGCCAGAACATACACACACACACACTTACACTAATGAGGGGCATACACACACTTTCAAACAATAGCAAGTGAAGACACCTGCCTCTTATCACCCGCACTAGCGTGGAAGTTGTTTGGCTGGTAAACAGAGTCAGACGATGCATGTCCAAGCCGAGTGGACCTCCATCCTCCGAGGGACACAAACATGCATATCTCCAACATGCTGAACAATGTTACATTAATGCACTGCTCCTCGACTACTTTCAGGAAAAAGAAAACATTCGGAGCCCCACTGTCCGCCCCGGCTATAAATAGCGTCATTTGTCAATGAAATTGGGGTGTAAGCACATTTCTACATAGCATCGTGTCCTTATCAACGTGCAAGACAGCTAAAGAAAGAAAACTTACAACAAAGAATACATTTATAAAAGCTACAAAAAAAAAGGAATAAAGCTTTTTTTTCAAATCAAAAAGAGGAAGTGAGAATTAATGGCGATAATGCATAGTGCACAGTTTTTTTCAAGCTTGGTTTAAAGCGTGATACTGATAAAGTCTGTTCCCTGGAGTCATTATTTTAAAAAGGACTAAGTCAGGGGTCCCTAAACTACGGCCTGTGAGCCGGATACGAGGAAAGTCCAAAGTAAAATTTTTTTTTTTTAAATATCTTATTTTATTTTTTCAAATATTATTTTTAAATCAGTCCTTTATAATCCATTTTCTACCGCTTGTTACTCTTGGGCTTTCATAGCTGCTCAGGCAAATCATACCGTCTAAAAATGCATTTTCCCATCGATAACATGACATCATCGCACTCGCGCCGCAGTGTCGGTCTCTTTCATTCAATTAGTTTGTGAGGAATATATATATATATATATATATATATATATATATATATATATATATATATATGTGTGTGTGTGTGTGTGGAGGGGGGCAGGCCCATCTGGGCCATCTACGCACCATTCCGCGGCAGGCCCACAGGCCACGCCCCCCTCCACAATATACATGATATATATACAAACCCCGTTTCCATATGAGTTGGGAAATTGTGTTAGATGTAAATAGAAACGGAATACAATGATTTGCAAATCATTTTACAACCCATATTCAGTTGAATATGCTACAAAGACAACATATTTGATGTTCAAACTGATCAACATTTTTTTATTTTTGCAAATAATCATTAACTTTAGAATTTGATGCCAGCAACAAGTGACAAAGAAGTTGGGGAAGGGGGCAATAAATACTGATAAAGTTGAGGAATGCTCATCAAACACTTATTTGGAAAATCCCACAGGTGTGCAGGCTCATTGGGAACAGGTGGGTGCCATGTTGGGTATAAAAACAGCTTCCCAAAAAATGCTCAGTCTTTCATAAGAAGGGATGGGGCGAGGTACACCCCTTTGTCCACAACTGCGTGAGCAAATAGTCAAACAGTTTAGGAACAACGTTTTTCAAAGTGCAATTGCAAGAAATTTAGGGATTTCAACATCTACGCTCCATAATATCATCAAAAGGTTCAGAGAATCTGGAGAAATCACTCCACGTAAGCGGCATGGCCGGAAACCAACATTGAATGACCGTGACCTTTGATCCCTCACAATGCACTGTATCAAAAACCGACAACCTCTAAAGGATAATACCACATGGGCTCAGGAACACTTCAGAAAACCACTTTCACTAAATACAGTTGATCACTACATCGGTAAGTGCAAGTTAAAGCTCTACTATGCAAAGCGAAAGCCATTTATCAACAACATCCAGAAACGCCGCCGGCTTCTCTGGGCCCAAGATCATCTAAGATGGACTGATGCAAAGTGGAAAAGTGTTCTGTGGTCTGACAACTCCACATTTCAAATTGTTTTTGGAAATATTCGACATTGTGTCATCCGGACCAAAGGGGAAGCGGACCAACCAAACTGTTATCGACACAAAGTTCAAAAGCCAGCATCTGTGATGGTATGGGGGTGCATTAGTGCCCAAAGCATGAGTAACTTACACATCTGTGAAGGCACCATTAATGCTGAAAGGTACATACAGCTTTTGGAACAACATATGCTGCCAACTAAGCGCCGTCTTTTTCATGAACTCCCCTGCTTATTTCAGCAAGACAATGCCAAGCCACATTCAGCACGTGTTACAACAGCGTAGCTTCGTAAAAAATGAGTGCGGGTACTTTCCTGGCCCGCCTGCAGTCTAGACCTGTCTCCCATCGAAAATGTGTGGCGCATTATGAAGCGTAAAATACGACAGCGGAGACCCCGGACTGTTGAAAGACTGAAGCTCTACATAAAACAAGAATGGGAAAGAATTCCACTTTCAAAGCTTCAACAATTAGTTTCCTCAGTTCCCAAACGTTTATTGAGTGTTGTTAAAAGAAAAGGTGATGTAACACAGTGGTGAACATGCCCTTTCCCAACTACTTAGGCACGTGTTGCAGCTATGAAATTCTAAGTTAATTATTATTTGCAAACAAAAAAAAAAGTTTATGAGTTTGTACATCAAATAGCTTGCCTTTGTAGTGCATTCAACTGAATATGGGTTGAAATGTATTTGCAAATCATTGTATTCTGTTTATATTTACATCTAACACAAATTCCCAACTCATATGGAAACGGGGTTTATATATATATAGTTTTAGACTTAAAATCATTGGTACTTTAACACACTAAGTCTGCCACCAACAAAGTACTTTTTTTCCACATAGACCAGGGCTCTGCACACTTCTGCTAAAAAAAAACAAACAAAGGATGGCACTTTGATATTTGTATATATCTTTTTAATTGTGTAAAAAGCCTTAAAAAGGTAAATACGCTTTTTGCTCTATTTCCCATCAAGTAGGATGGGAAATAGCCCTTTTAGCACCCCCTGACTGAACATTTTGTTCACAGATCTACAGAAATAATTCAGTTTTGTTGTGGAAACTACCAGCAAACTTCCTCCCTGCGTCTCCGAGTGACCAAAGCCAAACAATAAGTCAACTGACCTGTCAGCAGGACCAGAAGCCAGCAGATGTCAAGCACCATTCTTCCTGTGGCCTCCATGGCATCGTTATCCTCTTGTGCGACTTGTGTGGTGGCGCTGGAGAGAGGAGGCGGGAGGTAAGAGAGCTGTTTTGGTGACTACATTTGCCAGGGAAATGAGAGTAGCCACGTTCAGCCCCACCCATGTGACGTCACATGAAAGAGGAGGAAGAAGAAGAAGTCTACCAGGCTGAGTGACACACACACACACACACACACACACACACACACACACACACACACACACACACACACACACACACACACACACACACACACACACACACACACACACACACACACACACCTGAGGCTTCATTTGGTCAAAGAGAAATTGAGACAAGGGAGTGTCAAGAAATAGTTCAAGTGATCACACCAGCTGTCTAAGTCCACCCTAAGGGAGCGGGGTAAAGTAGAAGAAGAACAATAACAGTTATATGGGTAAGCTTGTGAGTGCTTAATTAAAAAAAAATATATACAATAAATTCCCCTTTTAAGGGAGACACTCGTCAAATTGAAAATAAATACGCATCTTGACGACATTTGCATATTGTTTAAACCAAAAAGAAGTGAAAAAGTCTACAGCAGGGGTGCCCAAAGTACTTGTTTCTTCTTGCTAAGCCTTCTGGGTAATGTAGTACATCACTGGTGTCACCACATTATTCTATGTGGCCCCAAGAGACTGGAAAAAATGGGTTTCAATAAAATCTTTTTTTTCTGCAAAATTCGTTCTTTCAATTTTAACACAAAAAAATGCTTATTTTAAACTTCAATATTATTTGATCGTGCCAATTATATTACATAATATCAATAATCAATCAATCAATCAATGTTTACTTATATAGCCCTAAATCACGAGTGTCTCAAAGGGCTGAACAAACCACAACCATATCTTCGGCTCAGATCCCACATCAGGGCAAGGAAAAACTCAACCCAATGGGATGACAATGAGAAACCTTGGAGATGTGGGGAACCTCACCCCGGCGACCGGTGCAATGGATGTGGAGTGGATCTAGTTATTAGTGTGAGAGTCCAGTCCATAGTGGATCTAACATAATAGTGAGAGTCCAGTCCATAGTGGATCTAACATAATAGTGAGAGTCCAGTCCATAGTGGATCTAACATAATAAATATCAAGGTCGAACAAAGTTTTGCTAGACGCAGACCGTACTTGGCCCAAATAGTTCACAGTAGCACTTGATATATAATCATAATACCAGGGCGTCTAGTGAGAGGCATTTTGTACTCCCTCGTCCCAGGAAATCTTTTATTTATAGATCTGTATCGCTCTGGAATAACGTGCCTCGAATTCTCACCAGCATTGAAAGTAAACAGGTTTTTAAAAGGAAATTAATATTTAAACTAGTTTGCTTGTTGATGATTTTGTTTGGTTTTCTATTGTGTAGTTATATTTATATGGTAATTGTTATTCTGTGACTGTAAATTGTTTGCTTGTTTTCTTATTGATGCTTTTATTTTTGTTCTGTATTGTGTAGTTATACTTACATGCTTTTACTTGTAATTGTAGTGAGTTTGTGGACCCCAGGAACACGAGTGGGTTGTTGCGGCAACCAGCTAATGGGGATCCTTAATAAAAAATAAAAAAATTCAAATCATACTTACCTTGAGTTGTGAATGATTATGTTTGCAAATGGAAATTGCTCCTGCAGTATAGAAGGCCCTGACAAAATTCTGTTTGATTAGGAGTATCAAGACATGCACCTGGGGATAGGCCGCGCCCACCTCCAAAGACATGCACCTGGGGATAGGGCGACTGGCAACACAAACTGGTCCCTAGTGTCACGGCCATTGGCGCATTCCAATACGGCCTCATCCTTGCGCTCTGCTTTTATTATTATTTTTATATTGGTTTTATTTTTTATTCAGTCATTGGTGGAGCTCAGGATATTTGAATATTGTTTTTAATATTGTTGTGCAGCACTTTGGAAACATTTATGTTGTTTAAATGTGCTATACAAATAAAGTGGATTGGATTGAAAAATGCATTTTCCCATCGACAACATGACATCATCGCGCCAATTGCGTGCTCTTTCAGTCAACTAGTGCCCATATATACAGCCCGGCCCCGGGCCAAAAAATAATAATTTATTTTAGTTTTTAAGAATGTATCTGAATGTGCATGAACTATTTCTGTTCAAAATGTTTAAATATTAACTGTCAGTTTACCAACTGTGCTACTATATGAATACCTATTTTTTTATATAGTCCATTTGGCTGTCACCTGTTTTAATTATGAGACACAATTGTGTCAAAGTCATGATTTTTTATTTCATGCTTGAAATAAGAAATGATTACTAAAAAGTAGTTTTATACTTGTGAGTCTTGATGACACAGCTTTGCAACACTTGATGTTTTAGTTTCAAGCATCTTACTGAGATCATTTAGGACCAAAACCCTTAAAACACTAACATAAAATCTGCTTAGTGAGAATATTTATCTTATCAGAAAGAAAATAAGCAAATATCACCCTTATTTGAGATATTTCATCTTACTAATATTTCAGTTTTTGCAGTGTAGTAATTAATCAGATTAGTTTTTCAAGATACCACCTTCCGCCCGATTGTAGCTGAGATAGGCGCCGAAAGGGAATAAGCGGTATGAAACTGGATGGATGGAACACTGATAACAACAAAAACAAAAATCATTAAAAAAAAAAAAATTTTCATAATAAGGGAGCTTTAAAATACTTCAATTATCTTACTTAGCTGAGAAGGTGTACCTACAGTAAAAAAAAAATTGTGCAAGTGTATGTGTTAAAATCTGCACCATTGCTCATTGTTTCCCCTCCATGGTGCTATCACCACTCACTTATCCTATCAACAATGTCTTCATTCATTCATTCACACCACATGATTCATGACTCTTTATCACCAATAACTGCACATAACAAACACTGTTCAGTACATCAGGGTGTCCAATCTTTTTCCACAGAGGGCTGCTTACTGGAAAATCAAAGGGCGCTGGGGCCATTTTTGGGATTTTTTTATTTTCTAAAAAGACTAATGTGCAATAAATATGATTAAAAACATAGCTTGCATATAAGTTGTGTGTTATACTTTGACATACTTACTTTTTATTAAGGATGTCCCGATCTGATATAGAGATTGTCCTGGCTTGCATCTAAAATCTCAGATATAATCTCCAGTACAAGCAATCCTGCAGCTTGTTTACTTGTGCAAAGCTGCATCGACAGTTAACATCTAAATGTCCTCCAATAAACACACAAAGTCCGTCTTTTCGTCTATTTTGATCAAGTACCAGTAAATACGGTTGTCTATAAGCTACACAACAGCTAAGCACACAATATAAACAGTGTCCTTGATTAACATTGTCAACATTTATAAGTATCAAACAATGATAATTGCATAAATACAAAGTTTACAAGGCAGAAAGGCGCTAGAAAGTATACAGTAACAACGTGTCCGCATAATTCAATCCACCGCATCATTAGCTTTAACTTGATGAATTATTGTCACCGCTAGGCGTCACTAAAATACTAATTGCATGAACATATATATATATATATATAAATATATATATATATATATATACACACATATATATATATATATACACATATATATATATACATATATATACACACATATATATACACGCACATAT
The DNA here is from genome assembly GCF_033978795.1 of Nerophis ophidion. NCBI lineage: Eukaryota > Metazoa > Chordata > Actinopteri > Syngnathiformes > Syngnathidae > Nerophis > Nerophis ophidion. The sequence goes on along the minus strand of NC_084631.1, from coordinate 38,473,414 downwards.
ATATATATATACATACATTCACACACAAATATATTTACATACATATATATGTGTATATATATATATATATATACACATCGTATTTCCTTGAATTGCCGCAGGGCATATAGTATGCGCCTGCCTTGAATTACTGCCGGATCAAACTCTCTTCCCAAAATAATTAGCGCATGCTTAGTATTACCGCCTGGTCAAAACTCGTGATGTCGCGAGTGACACTTCCCCTGTCATCATTTTCAAAATGGAGGAGGCTGATTTCAATACCGGTAATTTGAAATCGCATAAAGGGAAGAAGATTAAGAGCTATTCAGTAGGATTTAAGGTCCAAGCTGACATCACACTCATTTTTTTACTGCATACCTTTGGTAAGTGCCGGAGTGAGAAGAGGTTTTAAAATAATTAGCGCATGCTTACTTTTACCGCATGCCTTTGGTAAGCGCAGGAGTGAGAAGAGGTTATAAATTAATTAGCGCCCTAGCGGCAATTCAAGGAAATACGGTATATATATATATATATATATATAATATATGTATATATATGTAAATATAAATAAAACATACTTCAATGCTGATAAAGTATATAAACTGTGTAGAACAGTTTAAAAACCAAACCATGTTTACAAGAATAGAAAAAAAGTTGATTAGTAATTCATTTTACTATTATTTATCACACTTTAAAATAAATTTCTCCATTTTAAAATGTGGACGTTATCACTACTGTCTGATTCCAATCAATGCCAATCATCACAATCATACCGACTTATATTCATGTCATGAAAGAAAGGAGTGTAAAACATGCTGGTATTATCATGAAACACCTTTAACTTGTTAACCTCTCTTTCATAAATAAATCCATATATATGATATATATGAATGAGGTAGATCCCCTCCACTTGGTCCATTGAAAAGTAGCTCGCCAAAAAAAAGATAAAGTACGATGCAACCACCACTCATGTTAATGTAACAGCCGTACATTCATCCATCCATTTCCTACCACTTGTCCTTTTCGGGGGGTGCTGGAGTCTACTGTATCTCAGCAGCATTCGGACGAAAGGCGGGGAACACCCTTTTCAAGTCGCCACCTCATCACAGGGCCAACACAGATAGACAGACAACATTCACACTCACACACTAGGTGTTATGGTTGCTAAGGGGGAGGTGAGGGCAACAGACACCAGAGAGCGGTAATGTTCAATAATTTATAAGTTATGTATGTTACCAATTGTTGTCGAGAGCGAAGGGACACGGAAGTCCGTGGGGCAGCCAGATGATCCAGGGCAGGAGAGAGGAGATAAGGTCTGTTTCCAAGCGGGAGGTCGATAATCCGAAAGGGCAGTCCGGGGAGCAAGGAAACAAAAAGGTGACGAGACACACAGCTCGCCATACAGGAACAAGGGCAAACGCTGGAAGGACAATGAAAAACGGAGGGGAACACGGAGAGAAAGAGAGCGAGCATAAAGATCCGAAGATTCCTTATTGTACACCAACATAAGACTATATTCCGGCACGGGTTGGCAGGTGAAGCAGGCTTATGAAGGCAGCTCCTTCATTACAGGCAGGGGTGCCATTTGCCAGTAAATGATTGCAGCTGGGGGCATCTGCAGGGCAGAAACGCGCTTGGCCCGTTCCTGGTTGTGCGTGGCCGTGGGTGTGTCCCGTGATGCGACAAGCAGAGCGCAAGGATGAGGCTGGGTTGGAATGGTCCCTGGTCGTGACACCAGGGACCATTTTGTGTTGCCAATCAACCTATCCCCAGGTGAATGCTATTGGCTTTGGAAGCGGACTATCTATAAAACAACTATAAAAAAGTTTGAATGCAACGTTAATAGATTTTCCAACAACAGTTTGTACAAAAACATGCAGAATGAGGGTTCTTACAAGTGGCAAGGAAAACAATACTGAAACACAAAGACTCACATTAAAAATATAAGTTCTATTAATCTATAATCTATATAAGATTCCTTTCTCCTCAGCTAATCATTAAAGCTAAACCAGGGATGTCCAAAACTTAACCACAAAGGGCCGCACACTGCAAAAAGTTAACGAATGTAGAGGCCATTTTTTTAATTTTAAAACCTTAAAGTCTATCCTTGAGGATTGTTAAAAGTCCTAGGGACCCAAAAGGGGTCTCAATCAAAAGATATATTATTTGTCTTTGCGTTCAACATTTAAATATCAACAGGTCAACTTCAGAAAGTCCAAAATGACTGTTCTTACCTTTTCACCTTTCTCACCAGCCAGCCCCTCAACACCAGAGTATCCCTTCAAGCAGAAAACAGAATATTTGTTAGTGTTTCATGAAATATTGAAAGCTCCAATCATTCACAAATAAAAGTGATACCCACAATTAGTGCTGCAACTAACGATTAATTTGATAATCGATTATTACTTCGATTAATCGACTAATAATCGGATATAGGAGACAAATTACATTTAGATCTTTTCCAATACTTTATTTAAAAAAACAAAACAGCATACTGGCACCATGTCCTTTCGACTTGCAAATAAAACAAGGCAAGTGTTACAACAATGTTACTTTTTTTATAAAGTGCACCATTTTTCTGCACAATATCAATCATTTTGCTTAGAGGAATTTCAAACCTGCCTACCTATTCCAACCATTCTGCAATGTTGGATGCTAAATGTCTTTCCTCAAGGGGCATGGTCGTAAGTTGGATTGACTTCATGTTCCATTCGTCTCCAATGTAACGGCATGTATTGCCAAGGTGGCTACACTTGTCCACACATCAGTAGTGAGAGCAATTTGGCTCTGGGTGGCTTTTATGTCAGTCTACACTGCATGGAATTTCCGCTCGTACTTCCTCTCCATCAGTTTAGTAAAATGGTTCCTCGAGGGAAGAGTGTAACCAGGTTTGAGGACGTGAATCATTGGTCTAAAACGTTCATCCTTCACCATTGATAGTGGCCTCATGTCAGTTAGCAACATATTCAGGTACCATCACTCAGTGCAGCCGCTTGCCGTGGTGTGCACACCTTCCTTTGTACCAATTCTCTAAGGCTGGCTTGTTTCTTTCTGAAATGAGAGAAACCATATTATGAACGTACATAGTAGCCTCATTTACATGTAACTCAATACATACCTAGTTGATTTAATTAATAATTTCAGACCTAAAAGACAAATACGCCACCACATTAAAAAAAACAGCTAAATTAAATAAATGGACATTGGAGTTGCAGAATACACCAATAACAACACAGACATGTAACTCATCAGATCAGAACTGGATCAGTTATTGTACGCGTTTCTGTTGTGAATAATAAAGGATTCTCTTTAGGCTGCCTCTGAATAACAGCATGAAATATTCCAGCACCTTCCTAACGTTTGGTTATACTAAAGCGTCACTCAAGTCTAAATAGATTTTTATAGCTTTATTGGGCCCGGCTACATTGATCCATTATGGAACCAACCGGAGATATTTCTGTCCGTTACGTTTATTTACGAATTGGTAGGGGTGTAACGGCACGTGTATTTGTATCGAACCGTTTCGGTACGGGGGTTTCGGTTCGGCACGCGGGCGTACCGAACAAATTCGGAAGCAGAAGTCTTCACAAGCTGCTCTGCTTTCTGCCTCATTGTCCTGCCCACACAACCATCTGATTGGTTACATACAAAGCCAATCAGCAGTGCGTATTCAGACTTCAGAACGATGTAGTCAATGCTTTAGCGTCGAGCAGATATTCGTCTAGCAGGGGAGGAGCGGAGTCTACCCAAATTGTACTAAACGCTTCCCAGTCACAACTATTACAAACATCACTATGAGCCCGTTGACCTTCTAGAAACTTAAACTGCAGCTCAGCTCGCTCACAGTATAGGCTTGAGATGAAGGCTAATTAGCTTTTAGCGTAACGTTAGCTCATTTTTTTGTGTGTGTGTGTGTGAGTGTGTGTGCGTGCGCGTGTTTTAGGGCCAGCAAAGCCCTGTCTGTCTGGTATTTCGTTGAACTCCATTGTGTTTAGGGATGAATAGTCTTTCCTATTGCAATTGTACTATTTTTCAGCTATAGTTACATGAATCATTAGTAATGTAGCAACCTAGTTTTGAATAGCAGGGTCCCTGCTATCATATGTTGATAAAAATACATTTACATGATAAAAGTCAACTACAGGCTTTTCAAATGCTGTAATTAATTAAGCATGATGAGTTGATATTAAACAGTTTCAATGGAAACTGTTTAATGTTAAACTTTTTATATGTAGAAGAAAGGTTTTTTCATTTTATTTAATCAAAGCAACAACTTAAGGCAGTTTTAATGTGGATTAACGTGGGCATAATTATTATAGTGTTCCCAATGTTAAAAGGATAAAGCCATTGTTTACAAATTTGGTAAATAAATAACCAAAAAATTTATATTTTATTGATTTCTTACTGTACCAAAAATGAACCGAACCGTGACCTCTAAACCGAGGTACGTACCAAACCAAAATTTTTGTGTACCATTACACCCCTACAAGTTGGTAAACGTGCCTTTTCTCGCTCAAAAAGGAGTCAAATGTGCCGGGGACACATTATCAGCCCCACGTTGCAACAAGGACATAATATTAACGTTACTCACAAAAAAGCTAAACTTATGAATAACAACACAGAAAATGAAGACATCACACTATCCAACATGTTCCTAACACTCTGAAAGTTAATACACAACAGTTGCTGCTGCACTTCCTTAAAAAAAAATCTCCTCGTTAACAAAAGATTAAAAACACGCAAAGACGGACACAACGGATCAATATACTCGGAGTATGGACTTAAAAAAGTTACGTACCGTGAGTTCTTCCCTTCTTCCATGGCTCCTCTTCAGGTGCTCCCGAAGCAATGTTGTCCTTCCGTGCCACGCGAGGTCCATGCTGCTCGTTTTGCAGGAAATGTCTTCTTTGAAGTCTTTAAAGTAAAGTGTTGCGACAGTTTGGACGACTTAGGTCGTACACTTTTCTCCATTGAAGCAATAACCTCGAGATGTTTCTCCGCTGAACTATCCGTAGTGTTTCCCTCCGCCATTTTTCGAATGTTTCTAGGCAAAGGAGACGGCGTGGTCACGTGAGCTGCACATGATCCGTCATTGGCCGGCTCACTGCCGCCACATGAGACGTAGCCTCAGCGCCGCCCTGGCGCTGTTTTGTACTGCTTTTGTAATTATTTTGATTATTGTTTTTCAGCTGTTTGTAAATGCTGCAGGTTATAAATAAAGGTTTAGGGGGGAAAGAGCCTCAGAGCATGTGCACTGCATACATCCAACGAATCGATGACTAAATTAATCGCCAACTATTTTTATAATCGATTTTAATTTATTTAATCGATTAGTTGTTGCAGCCCTTGTTTTGAAGTTCACTTTCCAAAAAGTATGTCACTTATTTTCTTAGTCTTAAAAAGCGACAATTTTTTAGCTTCAAAAATGCCTAGCTCCTTTAATATCACAATGGTTCAAATACCATTGAAACACTGTTTCCCTTTGCACTAGCGTCATTTTTTAAAGATATTTAGTAGGGATGCACCGAAATGAAAATTTGTGGCCGAAGCCGAAGCTGAATAAAATTTAAACGCTTGGCCGAAGGCCGAATACCGAATAATGAATGCAGTTTTTCACAATTCTTTTAATATTGCATGAATAGCCTAGAATAAATATTTAGACATGTTTCTCCAAATAAAGTAAATTTTTTATTGAATATTGACATTTTTTTAATATTCCAGTAGCCTTTGCTTTTCAAAAAAAAGCACAAAGTTTTTCATTTATATTAGGCCTTCAAAAAAAACATGCATTCCAAAAAAAAATAAAGTGCATTAAAGTGGATAAACCCACAACAAATGAATTATTGTCCTTTTGGCAAAAGTCTGCTTAGCCACAGTAGATATGCTAATGATGTAAACAGAAGGCTTAAGTAAATCTCAATTAAGTGTGTGCTTGTAACCTCTTACACTTATACAGGTAGCCTACACAACAGGCTAATAATGTAAACAGAGGCCCCACTAAATCTCAATAAGTGTGTGCTTGTAACCTCATACACTTATACAGGTACACAACATATCCCAACGTCACCGCGTCACTGCACGTTGGTTGATTGCGTCACCGCGTCAAAAAATTGCTATTCGGCCTTGTTTTTAACTCATTCCACCGAAGGCCGAATGTAGCTTTTTTTTGCCATATTCGGCCGAATATATTCGGTTACCGATTAATCGGTGCATCCCTAATATTTAACATTTGAAATTTTGAGAGTACGCAGATTAATTGTTGCTGTATGTAGTAACCTAACGTATTGCTTATAAAGTCATTAATTAGCAGTTGTTGTTTTTTTTTTTTCATTAACGCTAGGTTTATTGCCTGAAGACTGCTGGCTATTCAGTTTGAAACTAATCTTCAATCGCAAGATGACATACGGGCTATGGGGAGATACATTTTCAAGCCCAGGACTAGCTTAACATTTACAGACATGTGAGCACTCTTTACAAAAAAAAGACAAAAGGCTGAAAAAAAAATTAAAGAATAAATTAAATTAAGACTACATTTCCTGCAATAGAAACAAACACAAACAAACAAATATACACTACTTTTTTTTTAACAACAAACATGTCCACAATGTAAATAAAAGTCAAGGCACTTTCAACATATTCAACTATTTTTCACATCAGGTTGATCAGATTATGACTTTAACACATGTCAAGGAAATAAAATAAAAGCAAATACAGTATTAAAAGTAATAAAACAATATTATAAAATACACAATTCAAAGAGAAAAAAGGGCTACATTCAATCACTTTAAATGTTTGCAATAAAGACGTCAATTTAAGGTCTTTGGTACTTTTAATCATTTTCCAAGATTTAATTGGTAATTTGAAACCATTAAGCCAATTTAAACATGTAGGTTTTAACTTCAGAAATCGACACCTATGTAAAAACAAGTTGCTTGCAGCATAAGTGTTGTGGGGAGGTCCCCTTTCACAATAAAAGAGATCATATGTTTGACATATATATATAATTAATCGTAACATATAAATGTTTGTAAATATTATTATGCTGCCAGAAAATTTTTGTATGCATAAATGTTAATATCTGAAAGAAAAAGCATTTTCTAACTGGCTAAATGGTTCCAATAGTTAATTAAATCTGGGAAAATCGTTAAAAGTAAAGGAACTCTTAAACATACATTTTTATTAAAAAGTTTTGAAGTGACTTAATTTAACCTTTTTTTTTTAATGTATCATATTTTTTTATTATTTGCAGTACTTTTTTTTGCTTTTATTTTATTTCATTGACATTTTTATTTAACCTGATGGATGTGTAAAAAAAAATTGTTGAATATAAAAAAACAAGTTTGAAAACTAACTAATATATATAGTTCTGATGTTGTGACCTTTGTGTTGTGTTTATAATATACATTTTGGTATGGTAATTAAACATCAAGCGCATGCGTGAAAACAATGTCCCTTTTTGATGGCATTCTGTGACGTCACGTTTTGTTAAATTAGAATACAAACCCCGTTCCCATATGAGTTGGGAAATTGTGTTAGATGTAAATATAAACAGAATACAATGATTTGCAAATCATTTTCAACCCATATTCAGTTGAATATGCTACAAAGACAACATATTTGACGTTCAAACTGATAATCTTTTTTTTTTGCAAATAATCATTAACTTTAGAATTTGATGCCAGCAACACGTGACAAAAAAGTTGGGAAAGGTGGCAATAAATACTGATAAAGTTGAGAAATGCTCATCACACACTTATTTGGAACAACCCACAGGTGTGCAGGCTAATTGGGAACAGGTGGGTGCCATGATTGGGTATAAAAGCAGCTTCCATGAAATGCTAAGTAATTCACAAACAAGGATGGGGCGAGGGTCACCACTTTGTAAGCAAATTGTCGAACAGATTTAGAACAACATTTCTAAACGAGCTATTGCAAGGAATTTAGGGATTTTACCATCCACGGTCCGTGAAATCTTCAAAAGGTTCAGAGAATCTGGAGAAATCACTGCACGTAAGCGATGATATTACGGACTTTTGATCCCTCAGGCGGTACTGCCTCAAAAACCGACATCAGTGTGTAAAGGATATCACCACATGGGCTCAGGAACACTTAATAAAACCACTATTAGTAACTACAGTTGGTCGCTACATCTGTAAGTGCAAGTTAAAACTCTACTATGCAAAGCCAAAGCCATTTATCAACAACACCCAGGAACGCCGCTGGCTTCGCTGGGCCCGAGCTCATCTAAAATGGAATGATGCAAAGTGGAAAAGTGTTCTGTGGTCTGACGAGTCCACATTTCAAATTATATTTGGATATTGTGGACGTGGTGTCCTCGGGAACAAAGAGGAAAATAACCATCCGGATTGTTATAGGCGCAAAGTTGAAAAGCCAGCATCTGTGATGATATGGGGGTGTATTAGTGCCCAAGGCATGGGTAACTTACACATCTGTGAAGGCACCATTAATGCTGAAAGGTACATACAGGTTTTGGACCAACATATTTTGTCATCCAAGCAACATTATCATGGACGCCCCTGCTTATTTCAGCAAGACAATGCCAAGCCACGTGTTACAACAGCGTGGTATCGAAGTAAAAGACTGCGGGTACTTTCCTGGCCCGCCTGCAGACCAGACCTGTCCCCAATCGAAAATGTGTGGCGCATTATGAAGCGTAAAATACGACAGCGGAGACCCCAGACTGTTGAACGACTGAAGCTCTACATAAAACAAGAATGAGAAAGAATTCTACTTTCAAAGCTTCAACAATTAGTTTCCTCAGTTCCCAAACGTTATTGAGTGTTGTCAAAAGAAAATGTGATGTAACACAGTGGTGAACATGCCCTTTCCCAACTACTTTGGCACATGTTGCAGCCATTAAATTCTAAGTTAATTATTATTTGCAAAAGAAAATAAAGTTTATGAGTTTGAACGTCAAATATGTTGTCTTTGTAGTGCATTCAATAGAATATGGGTTGAAAATGATTGGCAAATCATTGTATTCCGTTAATATTTACATCTCACACAATTTCACAACTTATATGGAAACGGGGTTTGTATTTTATGAATGTGTAGTCTAAAAACTAGCTTCCCTAAAGGTAAAGGGGAACAAAAATATAAACATGAAGAAGGGGAAATATTAAAAAAATTATAATAATAATTATGAATAGCAGTTTGACGCGAACATGAATGTTTAAAACGCGGGATTTTAGCCGAGTAGCTATCGCTAGCTGTTGTGCTAAGTCACTACTAGGACGGATATGTTATTTATGTAAATAAAGCTGTAGTCACTCACCAATCTTGACATAAACGTTATTTATGTAAATAAATCTGTAGTCACTCACCAGTCTTTAAACCAAAACATTGCATCACGCGGAAGTAGAGAATCTGCCGCCAATTATTTCCAAATGTTTGGTAGTTGTTCCACGCATGCGCGAAGAGAAGTCAATTCCGTCAAATTGTTCCAGAATCAATTAATTTTCCATGGCATTTATTGACTTGACCGCCAAAGCAGTTCATTATGATCTTCATTCGAGTAACAAATTATGATAGAAAATTGCGTACAAAACAACAGGTATTTAGGAATACAGTATTTATTTTGAAACCGCACAGAAACCGGAAGCTGTCTTAAATGGCAAATAAATACATATTTTTTTAAAATACTTTGTATACATCAAATATATCAGTATCTATACTAATCATTTTACGTTTTAGTGATACAACAAAAACAAACATTTTAAACAATAAGTTCAAAAAGCCATCGTAAACATGCAAAGGCCGACATCCGCGCATGCGCCAAGATAATGTCAGTTCCGGGACTATTTTTTCGATGACGTGTTTGAATATTTTATGAATCTGTTGTATAAAAGCTAGCTTATCTAAGAGTAAAAGGGAACAATAATATAAAAATGAACAAGGGGGTGTATTTAAAAAAAAAATCAGGGCGTACTAGCGCCACATTTCAACCACTTTCACTAATCTGTCATTGCAATAAATGACACATGAGGGCGCCACTGACTTACAATGCGTCCTTTTTTTTAATGAGGATTTTTTTTTTCAAACAAACTGTAACTTAAATCTATGCATGCAGCCTAAGTACACTTCTAAATGATCAGTATTGCAAATTGATGTAAATAAAGTAGCCAAAAATATATATTTACTTGCCATTTAAAGGGCAACTGTACTATGATTGGAATTTGGGAGATTGTTTTTTCACAATCATTATGAGAAAAAAAAACAAACGTCTTTTTTCCCCTTTTTTAAAGATCTTAAAGATGATTAAAAATGCCTGCAAAATGCTTCTAATGGGAGTGACCACTGTAGCTTTCAAAGCCCTCAACAACTTCAAAACCCTCCATTTTATATACACTATTGCATATATATATAAACAGAAACCTTCATAACAATATGTAATATGTACACACTGCAAGTATACATAATGTAGTAACAGACACCTTCATAACAATATGTAATATGTACAATACACACACTGCAAGTATATATATGATGTAGTAACAGACACCTTCATAACAATATGTAATATGTACAATACACACACTGCAAGTATATATATGATGTAGTAACAGACACCTTCATAACAATATGTAATATGTACAATACACACAATGCAAGTATATATATGATGTAGTAACAGACACCTTCATAACAATACGTAATATGTACAACAGGCGTCTCAGAAACGAGGCCCGAGATGTTTTTTTGCGGCCCCCACCTTAATATGAAGGTTTAATGTTAGTGCGGCCCGCGAGTTGTATATGATTGGCGCTTGACAGCGTTGTGTGCTGGGCCGGGAGACATGGGCGGTTCGGTAGCTTCCGAAGCACTCCGCCAAAGGACCGAGCTTCAATACAAAACTGTGGTGCACTGACATCACGACTAACACATTAGTCGTGATGTCAGCCCGTTTGGCATTAATAGTGCTACCGTAGCTGTAAACGTTCCCCCCCAACGTTCTGGGTTGCCTACCCCTGCGTTAGTGGAAAAGCGGCAAATGAGTGAAAGCGTTGCCGTGGAGACGAGGGTATTCTTAGGTTCGTGGCTGCAGTCACAACACAACACCTGTCCGTCAGTAATAACAGTCCCCGATAACCTGGACCAATTCAAACCATTATTTTTATTTTTTTTTATTATTGTTAAATTTGCATTTCCTTACATTACTTAATTCTCATTTTGTTCATTTATACGCTGATTTTATTTTGTGTTGAAACTAGAAATAAAGACATTTAAAAATATTTTTTTAAAGAAATCTTTTCTTGCGGTCCAGCCTCATCAAGTGGCCCCCAGGTAAATTGAGTTTGAGAACCCTGATGTACAATGTACACACTGCAAGTATATATATATATATATATATATATATATATATATATATATATATATATATATATATATATATATATATATATATATATATATATATATGATGTAGTAACAGACACCTTCATAACAACATGTAATATGTACAACATACACACTGCAAGTATATAGATAGTACTTTATTGATTCCTTCAGGAGAGTTCCTTCAGGAAAATTTAAAAAAATATATATATACATATATATATATATATATATATATATATATATATATATGTATATATACATACACATATATATATGATGTAGTAACAGACACCTTCATAACAATATGTAATATGAACAATATACACACTGCAAGTATATATACATATATATATATAACTTAGTAACAGACACCTTCATAACAATATGTAAAATGTTTTATATACTTATGTTCAATATTTAGCGTATTTTGGTCATTTTATGCATTACTCACAAATGTTTTGTAGAAAAGGACAAACTACCTATAGGGCACTGGTGTGTTTTGCATTATTGTGGGGACAAAAAGCCAGCCTAAATAAACAAACGCATGTTCAAAAACAGGCCCGCAACTCAGAGACGTTCTACCTTTTGTAGAATAGGACAAACTCCCTACCTGCGCACTAGTGTTCTTGCTTTATTGTGGGTGACAGAAAGCAAGCCCAAATAAACAACCAAAAGGGAATAAGCGGTAGAAAATGGATGGATGGATGGATGTTAAAAAAAAAAAAGAAACACAAAAGAGTGCATGTATAGGCCCCTCCCACCTCCAAAGGCATACACCTGGGGATAGGCCCCTCCCACCTCCAAAGGCATACACCTGGGGATAGGCCCCGCCCATCTCCAAAGACATTCACCTGGGGATAGGCCCCTCCCACCTCCAAAGGCATACACCTGGGGATAGGCCTCACCCACCTCCAAAGACATGCACCTGGGGATAGGCCCCTCCCACCTCCAAAGACATGCACCTGGGGATAGGCCTCTCCCATCTCCAAAGACATACACCTGGGGATAGGCCCCTCCCACCTCCAAAGACATGCACCTGGGGATAGGCCTCTCCCACCTCCAAAGACATAAACCTGGGGATAGACCCCTCCCACCTCCAAAGACATGCACCTGGGGATAGACCCCTCCCACCTCCAAAGACATGCACCTGGGGATAGGCCTCTCCCACCTCCAAAGACATAAACCTGGGGATAGACCCCTCCCACCTCCAAAGACATGCACCTGGGGATAGGCCCCGCCCATCTCCAAAGACATGCACCTGGGGATAGGTTGATTGGCAACACTAAATGGTCCCTAATGTGTGAATGTGAGTGTAATTGTTGTCTGTCTGTGTGTGTTGGACCTGTGATGAGATGGTGACTTGTCCAGGGTGTACGCCGCCTTCCGCCCAAATGCAGCAGAGATAGGCTCCAGCATCCCCCGTGACCCCGAACAGGACAAGCGGTAGGAAATGGATGGATGGCTGGATGGAACCCTTCAAAGAGCTGTTATAGATGTCATTGTTGCAGAGTCACATTAAGTACAGAACATTTGAACAAAACCAGGATTATTGGACCAGATCACATTTAAAAAAAGATGAGATTAAAGAAAGTGCTGTTTCATACAACCAACTTCATTTCTATTAATATGCATTGTTTACTGTCAACAGTAATACCGTAATTCCTTGAATTGCCGACGGGGCTTCAGCCCAGCTTACGTCTGGCGATGGAGGACTGTGGAGAGGCGGAGCAGACGGTCCAACAGAGAGGCGGGACACGCTGGAGCCCGGCCCAAAATGGCGGCGAGGAGGCGGGGATGGCGAGCGAGCGGCGAGGCGGGGCGTGCCGGGAGCGACACCACAAACAAGATCAGGTGTGTGGATCGCGCACCTGTACACGATTAACATTTCTCCTCTCGCTGTATAAAAGAGAAGGAGGAGAGAACGGGGCTGGTGATGGTGAGGAGTGAGAAATGGGGTTGTACTTGTATAGCGCTTTTCTACCTTCAAGGTACTCAAAGCGCTTTGACACTACTTCCACATTTACCCATTCACACACACATTCACACACTGATGGAGGGAGCTGCCATGCAAGGCGCCAACCAGCACCCATCAGGAGCAAGGGTGAAGTGTCTTGCTCAGGACACAACGGACGTGACGAGGTTGGTACTAGGTGGGGATTGAACCAGGTACCCTCGGGTTGCGCACGGCCACTCTCCCACTGCGCCACGCCGTCCCAAAACACATAGAACAAGAAAAACACATACAACGACGGAGACGGAGACAAGAAGAGGCGGACTGAAGTACGTGCTGCTGAAAAGAAGACGGCGGAGCGAGCATCAGAGGGAGACGGGAGACGCAACGGAAAAGCGACCCGAACGCAGGCAAGCTTGTGTGAAAATGAAGCAAGTCAAACCTGCTCGAAGTCACGTCCTTCCTTGGTGGTCCATGGAACCCGCAAGACGACGACGTGAGTCCGTCACAACGTCCCTTAGCAGTGCGGCTAATTAGCGGTTAGCGATTGACATGCTAATACATTAGTTTGCTGGTTAAAGACACACACTTTAGTGACAGAATGAAGACGATGTGCACATTACAGTGGAAGACTGACCTAGCAAGGACATATGATGTCATCAAAAAACTTGTAACAGCACCCAGCGTTACCATGAATTGATTAACGTGAACCCCGTTTTAAACAAGTTGAACAACTTATTCGGGTGTTAGCATTTAGTAGTAAATTGTACGGAATATGTACTGTACTGTGCAATCTACTAATAAAATTTCAATCAATCAATTCAATCAACTCGTGTTCGTCATCGATCAGGATTTTAGAATCGGCTCTTTGGATTGAACGACGAGAGTTGGCTATTTGAAGGATGCATGTTTTTTTTTTCGTCGTGTGGGAAATAAGCAGCAGGAACTAAGCTTCTGAATGCCACGCGTCAGAAAAGACGAGCAAAAACTTCCCTAGCTGCTGCTATCGTTTTTGTTTTTTTAACATTTAAATGTGTTTATCCTTTCATTGTGAATGTGCAAATCAGACTGGAACATGTTTGTTTATTTCAAATGAGTAGTTAGTTTTTTGTTTCATGTTAAGCAGATGAATAAAGCCATACAATGATAAATATTTGATATCATCGTATTTTTACAATACAAATTAATTGCTCACATATTTGTTAAAAAACAGAAAAATGCCAATTGTAAGTTCTTTGTGCTCCCTTTAAAGAGCCGATATTCAAGTGCACGCCAGCCTGTAAACTAAAGAGTGGTAAAACTGTCTTACGTTGATGTCGGTATAAAAAATAGAATGCATGTCAAAATTAAAGGTGACATTCACCGAGTTATTTACTTGGACACGTCATACTTGCCAACCCTCCCGGATTGTCCGGGAGACTCCCGAAATTCAGCGCCTCTCCCGAAAACCTCCCGGAACAAATTTTATCCCAAAATTCAGGCTGAGCTGGAGGCCACGCCCCCTCCAGCTACATTCGGACCTGAGTGAGGACAGTCTGTTTTCACGTCCGCTTTCCCACAATATAAACAGCGTGCCTGCCCAATGATGTTATAACTGTAGAATGATCGAGGGCGAGTTCTTGGTTTCTTATGTGAGTTTATTGATAGGCAGTTTCATTAACGTCCTCCCAGCGCGGCAACAACACACAACAACAGCAGTCACGTTTTCGTCTACCGTAAAGCAGTTCGTCTGCCATAAACAGCAATGTTGTGACACTCTTAAACAGGACAATACTGCCATCTACTGTACATACATATGGTTAGAAAAATAGTGATAGAGAATAGAACAAGGATAGACAATTTAACCCTTAACTCAACGATGAGTAGATGAGTGTTATGTGTGTGTGTATATGTGTAAATAAATAAATACTGAAATTCAAGTATTTCTCTTACTTATATATATATATATATATATATATATATAGATAGGCGCCAGCGCCCCCTGCGACCCCAAAAAGGGAATAAGCGGCAGAAAATGGATGGATGGATATATATATATATATATATATATATATATATATATATATATATATATATATATATATATATATATATATATATATAGCTAGAATTCACTGAAAGTCAAGTATTTCATATATACATGTATATATATACCGTATTTCCTTGAATTGCCACAGGGCATATAGTATGTGCCTGCCTTGAATTACAGCCTGGTCAAACTCGTGACGTCACGACACTTCCCCTGTCATCATTTTCAAAATGGAAGAGGCTGATTTCAATACCGGTAATTTGAAATCGCATAAGGGGAAGAAGATTAAGAGCTATTAAGTAGGATTTAAGGTCCAAGCTTACATCACACTGAAATGTTTACTGCATACCTTTGGTAAGTGCCGTAGTGAGAAGAGGTTCTAAAATAATTAGCACATGCTTACTTTTACCGCATGCATTTGGTAAGCGCAGGAGTGAGAAGAGGTTTTAAATTAATTAGCGCCCCGGCGGCAATTCAATGAATTACGGTATATGTAGCTAAAATTCACTGAAAGTCAAGTATTTCTTATATATATGAAATACTTGATTTGGTAAATATTCTCCTCCCCTCTTAACCACGCCCCCAACCACGCCCCCCCCTCCCGAAATCGGAGGTTTCAAGGTCGGCAAGTATGAACTATTGTAAACAAACTCAAGAGTGGTAAAACTGTCTTTCGTTGATGTCGGTATAAAAAAATTAGAATGTCGGTTATTTACTTGGACACGTTGAAAAGATTAATGGCAATGTTAAAGGATACATTTGTAAAATCACAAATGTAACGCCATCTTAATTATTCTTGAAGATTACAGACACAAAAACATGCCGAAGTGTTTGAAACTACTCGTGTTGCAATCATTTTGGATTCATATTGTAACCACCTGGTGAGGTTGATGTTGTGTTCTTGAGTGAGTGATGTTGAAAATTCCCATAGTTGTGAACGCGCCACGCCTGTAAGGACGAGATAAGTTGAGATGTTTTCGTATGGCTTGCTCAATAAAAGTTTCAAAAGAGCGTCAGACCTGGTGTGCACTTCTTCTAGGCGCTACAGTATGAATAATAACGTGTTTTTTTTTTTTTATACAAATATTTACACCAGACAATTTAAACGGCTGGGACACATTATTCTTTAAACCAGGGGTGTCCAAACTTTTTCCACACAGGGCCGCACATGGAAAAATTGAAGCATGCGGGGGCCATTTTGATATTTTTAATTTTCAAACCATAACCAAATATATGTTGGTTGTTTTTTTTCATCCTTAGGTCACAAAAATATTAAAAATAAGTCAAATTATTAATATTTTTTTATTTAATGCTTACAGTAAATCTCTATATCACCTTGAGGTTGATATAAAGTTAAATAAATAAGGTTTTATGCATTTCCTGTCAAAGGAACTTTGTTTTTCATAGTAAAACTGAAATATGCAGTATTTAGATAGATAGATAGTACTTATTGATTCCTTCAGGAGAGTTCCTTTATTTAGCAATCAAAGCCCTCAAAGATCAATAATGCAGGACACCATTGATTTTAATTATTTAGTATTTTTGAGTAATCACAGTGAAAAGTTAAATAAAATCCCACTAAATATATTTGAGATCAGAAAGGTTCCCCACTCATAAAGTGATGCATTTTTACTAGTTTTTTTTACCTTTAACACTTAAATTTCAAGAACAACTTCCGATATATCTGTCGATTTTAAGTTTGAACTATTATTCTGTTCGTTTTATGCTCTTTTGTCAAAACTTTGATGTTTTTATATGGCAACCACACAACATACGCAATATTTTATCCACATAAAACATTTTAAAGTGATCTTTTTTAAATAATATTTCATTATAACATAGATTTTTTTGGTCCTTTTTTTTTGTTTTTAGAGCAATGGAAGAAAAATAAAATAAAGACAAAAGGAAAACGAAAACTGCCTGCATGGCAGCTTTGTGTCAACATTGCCAGTTTTTCTCATTAGATTTCACCTCATTCCACTTTTTTTAAATGTTTTTTTATTTATTTTTGCAATACTATCAATTTTGCAATTTTTGCAGAATGTGTGGATACCCCCATGCTTTAAACAGATTATATATTTGGTTGTTTTATTTTGAAATGACCGCCCGGAAGTGTTGTCATTTCAGACGTACGCTGCTTGATGCTGCCAAGGGATGTGCGGCCAGGACGGGAAACAGATGCGGGAAAAGAGGACCGGTTCGACTTACTCGCGATTTTGGAAAGCTTTCTAACCTGACCCGGACTATTAGGAGCTGCCGGTGACCGGAAGTAGGTCTTTAGACCACCCTGCACCCTGGCCTGCAAACAGCGCGATACGGCCGGCGAGCATCATTAGAAAATATTTGTCTATTTTATTGGGATTTGGCCAACTCTCTTAATGCCGCTCAGCAGTGTAAGTATATTTGACCTCAATCATTTCAAAATGGTGATGTAATGCGGTGAGCTGAGGTTTATTGTTTCCCCTGTAAGGACGCGCAGCCGCATCCGTGACGTCACAGGGTGATGGGAATGAAGCCACACCCTCAAATAACACATGAATAAACTACACACACAGCAAACAATAATAAGGAACTATGAACACTCCCTCTTTTGACAAAACTAGTAGGGACAGCCTCTATTTTCATTATATGTGCTGCGTTCACTGACACTGACTCTATAGCCACTCAGGGCTATCTATTTTCATTACTGTGCTGCGTTCACTGACACTGACTCTAGCCACTCAGGGTTATCTATATTCATTACCATAGCAGTGTGCTGTGTTCACTGACACTGACTCTAGCAAGTAAGGGCTATCTATATTTATTACTGTGCTGCGTTCACTGACACTGACTCTAGCCAGTAAGGGCTATCTATATTTATTACTGTGCTGCGTTCACTGACACTAGCCAGTCAGGGCTATCTATATTTATTACTGTGCTGCGTTCACTGACACTGACTCTAGCCAGTAAGGGCTATCTATATTTATTACTGTGCTGCGTTCACTGACACTAGCCACTCAGGGTTATCTGTATTCATTACCATAGCAGTGTGCTGCGTTCACTGACACTGACTCTAGCCAGTAAGGGCTATCTATATTTATTACTGTGCTGCGTTCACAGACACTGACTCTAGCCAGTAAGGGCTATCTATATTTATTACTGTGCTGCGTTCACTGACACTAGCCAGTCAGGGCTATCTATTCATTACCATAGCAGTGTGCTGCGTTCACTGACATTGACTTTAGCCACTCAGGGCTATCTATCTTCATTACCATAGCAGTGTGCTGCGTTCACTGACACTAGCCAGTCCGTGTTATCTATCTTCATTACCATAGCAGTGTGCTGCGTTCACTGACACTGACTCTAGCCAGTAAGGGCTATCTATATTTATTACTGTTCTGCATTCACTCACACTGATCCTAGCCAGTCAGGGTTATCTATCTTCATTACCATAGCAGTGTGCTGCGTTCACTGACACTGACTCTAGCCAGTAAGGGCTATCTACATTACTGTGCTGCGTTCACTGACACTGATCCTAGCCACTCAGGGCTATCTATATTCATTTCCATAGCAGTGTGCTGCGTTCACTGACACTGTCTCTAGCCTTTAAGGGCTATCTATATTTATTACTGTGCTGCGTTCACTGACACTGACTCTAGCCACTCAGGGCTATCATATTCATTACCATAGCAGTGTGCTGCGTTCACTGACACTAGCCAGTCCGTGTTATCTATCTTCATTACCATAGCAGTGTGCTGCGTTCACTGACACTGACTCTAGCCAGTAAGAGCTATCTATATATATTACTGTGCTGCATTCACTGACACTAGCCAGTCAGGGTTATCTATCTTCATTACCATAGTAGTGTGCTGCGTTCACTGACACTAGCCAGTCCGTGTTATCTATCTTCATTACCATAGCAGTGTGCTGCATTCACTGACACTGACTCTAGCCAGTAAGAGCTATCTATATTTATTACTGTGCTGCATTCACTGACACTAGCCAGTCAGGGTTATCTATCTTCATTACCATAGCAGTGTGCTGCGTTCACTGACACTGACTCTAGCCAGTAAGGGCTATCTATATTTATTACTGTGCTGCGTTCACTGACACTAGCCAGTCAGGGTTATCTATCTTCATTACCATAGTAGTGTGCTGCGTTCACTGACACTGACTCTAGCCACTCAGGGCTATCTATATTCATTACCATAGCAGTGTGCTGCGTTCACTGACACTAACCAGTCAGGGTTATCTATATTCATTACCATAGCAGTGTGCTGCATTCACTGACACTGATTCTAGCCAGTAAGGGCTATCTATATTTATTACTGTGCTGCGTTCACTGACATTGATGCTAGCCAGTAAGGGCTATCTATATTCATTACTGTGCTGCGTTCACTGACACTGATCCTAGCCAGTCCGGGCTATCTATATTCATTACCATAGCAGTGTGCTGCGTTCACTGACACTGATTCTAGCCAGTCAGGGTTATTATCTATCTTCATTACCATAGCAGTGTGCTGCGTTCACTGACACTGTCTCTAGCCAGTAAGGGCTATCTATATTTATTATTGTGCTGCGTTCACTGACACTGATCCCAGCCAGTCAGGGATATCTATATTAATTACCGAAGCAGTGTGCTGCGTTCACTGACACTAGCCAGTCAGGGTTATCTATATTCATTACCATAGCAGTGTGCTGCATTCACTGACACTGACTCTGGCCATTAAGGTTATATTCATTACCATAGCAGTGTGCTGCGTTCACTGACACTGACTCAAGCCAGTAAGGCTATATTCATTACCATAGCAGTGTGCTGCGTTCACTGACACTGACTCAAGCCAGTAAGGCTATATACATTACCATAGCAGGGTGCTGCGTTCACTGACTCTAGCCAGTCAGGGTTATCTATATTCATTACCTTAGCATTGTGCTGCATTCACTGACACCGACTCTAGCCAGGAGTTACAAACATTCTGGTGACAAAAGGTGACAACAAGGCCATTTGTTTACACCTGAATGGAATGCCTCGCGGGGGAATTCCGACAATTTGGGACAATTGAATATGCTACAAAGACAACATATTTGATGTTTGAACTTATCGACATTTGTTTTTGTTGAAAATAATCATTAACTTTAGAATTTGATGCCAGCAACACGTGACAAAGAAGTTGGGAAAGGTGGCAATAAATACTGATAAAGTTGAGGAATGCTCATCAAACATTTATTTGGAACATCCCACAGGTGTGCAGGCTAATTGGGAACAGGTGGGTGCCATGATTGGGTATAAAAACAGCTTCCATGAAATGCTAAGTAATTCACAAACAAGGATGGGGTGAGGGTCACCACTTTGTACGCAAAATGTCAAACAGTTTTAGAACAACATTTCTCAACGAGCAATTCCAAGGAATTTAGGGGTTTTACCATCTACGGTCCGTAAAATCATCAAAAGGTTCAGCGAATCTGTAGAAATCACTGCACATAAACGATGATATTACGGACCTTTGATCGCTCAGGCGGTACTGCATCAAAAAACGACATCAGTGTGTAAAAGATATCACCGCATGGGCTAAGGAACACTTCATGAAACCACTCTCAGTAACTACATCTGTAAATGCAAGTTAAAACTCTGCTATGCAAAGCAAAAACCATTTATCAACAACACCCAGGAACACCACTGGCTTCTCTGGGCCCGAGCTCATCTAAGATTGACTGATGCAAAGTGGAAAAGTGTTCTGTGGTCTGACGAGTCCACATTTCAAATTATATTTGGAAACTGGACGTGGTGTCCTCGGGAACAAAGAGGAAAATAACCATTCGGATTGTTATAGGCGCAAAGTTCAAAAGCCAGCATGTGTGATGGTATGGGGGTGCATTAGTGCCCAAGGCATGGGTAACTTACACATCCGTGAAGGCACCTCTAATGCTGAAAGGTACATACAGGTTTTGGAGCAACATATGTTGTCATCCAAGCAACGTTATCATGGACGCCCCTGCTTATTTCAGCAAGACAATGCCAAGCCACGTGTTACAACAGCGTGGTTTCGTAGTAAAAGAGTGTGGGTACTTAAAAAATGTGTCTCCTCACTTCTCAAACATTTATTGAGTGTTGTTAAAAGAAAAGGTGATGTAACACAGTGGTGAACATGCCCTTTCCCAACTACTTTGGCACGTGTTGCAGCCATGAAATTCTAAGTTAATTATTATTTGCAAAAAAAAATAAAGTTTATGACTTTGAACATCAAATATGTTGTCTTTGTAGTGCATTCAACTGAATATGGGTTGAATAGGATTTGCAAATCATTGTATTCTGTTTATAATTACATCTAACACAATTTCCCAACTCATATGAAAACGGGGTTTGTCCTAATGTTATTGCTTGTGCCTGCTGGGAAAGCAAAAGGGTGCATGAAAATCAGAACCACATTCCCATGCTACCAAATGCAGAGCGCTAATGCAGTTTTGACAGATTTCAGCTGTCGGTCCGGTTGGCAGCACTCAAGTCAAAGACAAGAAGTGCATTAAACTGTCTGGACTTGCACTCACGTCCCTCTCTTTCTGTCAGAGGTCAGTGGCCGCCGCTTCCCGTCTCCGTTGACTACCGAGCCAAGCTGGCCTCCCCGGCCGCCCCGTCCATTCCCCCGGACCCTGACCCGGATCCGGGTCCCGACCAGGCTGGCGAGGAGCACTATGTAGGGGAGGGCGAGTCCAGCCAGCCTGATGCACACCGGGTGCCCGCATACTACAAGGACGCCGAGACCATCACGGGTAAAGATGACAAATACTGCAACACCTGACCAATACTTGGTCTGCTTAAGCCAGGGGTGTCCAAACTTTTTTGACTTGGGTTAAAAAAAATTGGCAGAAGCCCCCAAATATGTATTGTCTCTACATAAATGTGTACATATTATAGTAATATAACGGATCATTAATTAATAGAGTATGTGAAAATGTAACTCCTACCTTGTTTACTTCCATGGAGACCTCTTTAAATATTTATAATTAATCAGAAGTATCAAGCAGCTAAAATGCATCAAACATGAATAAGTGTGCAGAGTGTTTCCCATCATGCTTTGTAATGGATTGAATGGATGTAATGTTGATGTTTTTATGCTGCATGGACCATGTGTGTTGACATTTTTTGTTGGTTTTGATCTTCTTTGCTCCAAGAGTAGAGAATGTTGTTTGCATTGGGTCATACAAATGAGTTGGGAAATTGTGTTAGATGTAAATATAAACAGAATACAATGATTTGCAAATCCTTTTCAACCCATATTCAGTTGAATATGCTACAAAGACAACATATTTGATGTTCGAACTCATGAACTTAATTTTTTTTTGTTGCAAATAATAATTAATTTAGAATTTCATTGCTGCAACACGTGCCAAAGTAGTTGGGAAAGGGCATGTTCACCACTGTGTTACATCACCTTTTCTTTTAACAACACTCAATAAATGTTTGGGAACTGAGGAAACTGATTGTTGAAGCTTTGAAAATGGATTTCCTTCCCATTCTTGTTTTATGTAGAGCTTCAGTCGTTCAACAGTCCGGGGTCTCCGCTGTCGTATTTTACGCTTCATAATGCGCCACACATTTTCCATGGGAGACAGGTTGGACCGCACTCTTTTTTTACGAAGCCCTGCTGTTGTAACACGTGCTGAATGTGGTTTGGCATTGTCTTGCTGAAATAAGCAGGGGCGTCCATGAAAAAGATGGCGCTTAGATGGCAGCATATGTTGTTCCAAAAGCTGTATGTACCTTTCAGCATTAATGGTGCCTTCACAGATGTGTAAATTACCCATGCCCTGGGCACTAATACACCCCCATACCATCACAGATGCTGGCTTTTCAACTTTGCGTCGATAACAGTCTGGATGGTTTGCTTCCCCTTTGGTCCGGATGACACCATGTCGAACATTTCCAAAAACAATTTGAAATGTGGACTCGTCAGACCACAGAACACTTTTCCACTTTGCATCAGTCCATCTTAGATGATCTCGGGCTCAGAAAAGCCGGCGACGTTTCTGGATGTTGTTGATAAATGGCTTTCGTTTTGCATAGTAGAGCTTTAACTTGCACTTACAGATGTAGCGACCAACTGTATTGAGTGACAGTGGTTTTCTGAAGTGTTCCTGAGCCCATGTGGTGATATCCTTTAGAGATTGATGTCTGTTTTTGATACAGTGCCGTCTGAGGGATGGAAGGTCACGGTCATTCAATGATGGTTTCCGGCCATGCCGCTTACGTGGAGTAATTTCTCCAGATTCTCTGAACCTTTTGATGATATAATGGAGCGTAGATGTTGAAATCCCTAAATTTCTTGCAATTGCACTTTGAGAAACGTTGTTCTTAAACTGTTTGACTATTTGCTCACGCAGTTGTGGACAAAGGGGTGTACCTCGCCCCATCCTTTCTTGTGAAAGACTGAGCATTTTTTGGGAAGCTGTTTTTATACCCAATCATGGCACCCACCTGTTCCCAATTAGCTTGCACACCTGTGGGATGTTCCGTATAAGTGTTTGATGAGCATGCCTCAACTTTATCAGTATTTATTGCCACCTTTCCCAACTTCTTTGTCACATGTTGCTGGCATCAAATTCTAAAGTTAATGATTATTTGCAACAAAAAAAAAATGTTTATGAGTTTGAACATCAAATATGTTGTCTTTGTAGCATATTCAACTGAATATGGGTTGAAAAGGATTTGCAAATCATTGTATTCTGTTTATATTTACATCTAACACAATTAACGGTGTGTGTGTGTGTGTGTGTTCAGATGTGTGTAACAGCACCGAGCTGCCGGAGTTTGAGATCATCAGCCTGTTGGAGGAGCAGCTGCCGGTTTATCGGCTGCGGGCGGACACGGCGTACGGCTACGAACGCGATGACTGGCTGCACACGCCCCTGGTGGCCGTGGACACCTCGCTGGACCTGACCTCCGAGCAGATAGAAGAGACTCTTAAATACTTTTGTGAGTGGACACAACTTCATGGCGTTCATTGGAAAATGTAACGTACCGTATTTCCTTGAATTGCCGGCGGGTATATAGTATGCACTTGCCTAGAATTAACGCCGGGTCAAACTTGTTTCGCAAAATATTATTTTTATTAGCGCATGTCTAAAATTTCCAAAGGGTCAAACTCGTTTGGCCAAATAATTAGCATAGGCCTAGAATTTCTGCTGGGTCAAACTCGTCACGTCACGAGTGACACTTCACTTGTCATCATTTTCAAAATGGAGGAGGCTGATTTCAATCATTTGAAATCGCATAAAGGGAAGAAGATTAAGAGCTATTCAGTAGGATTTAAGGTCCAAGCTATTGAATATGCTAAAAGAACAGTAGACAGCTATGTTTTATTAATATACCGTAGCTGCGTGTGTCAAATATGAGTCATTAAATGACTCCCGCCTCCTGGTGGTAGAGGGCGCTAGTGAGCCTTCTTGCGACTACTCGGCTGCAGAAGAAGTGACAACAAGCAGCGATCGTTTATTTTTTCCTCTCGCTTGCACTTTTAACATGGAGGATTACATATCTAAAATAAAACAGTTTTCTAAACTGGACTTTCAATCAAAGCAGGAGGTAATAAAGAAAGATCTCCATCGAGACAGAGAGACTTTTAAAACTGAAGAAAGATAAGGAAGACTTCTATAAACAAGTTATCGATGCTTTTGATCAGAAGGAGCTGCGCATGGACTTCATTTATAAGTAAAGGTAAGACCGTAATAACTTTTTTTGTATTAAATGTGCTTTTCATGATGGTATCCTTACATCACGCTCAAATTTATAAGCGCAGGCCTAAATTTACCGCATGCCTTTGGTAAGCGCCGGAGTGAGAAGAGGTTTTAAATTAATTAGCGCCCCGCCGGCAATTCAAGGAAATACGGTGTGTGGGCAGACAAAACCTTTAATTTTGTATGTCCCACATTAGCCAAACAATAAAAGCATACCGTATTTCCTTGAATTTCCGCAGGGTATATAGTATGCGCCTGCCTTGAGTTACTGCCAGGTCAAACTCACTTCCAAGATAATTAGCGGATGCTTAGTATTACCGCCAGGTCAAACTCGTGACGTCACGAGTGACTCTTCAAAATGGAGGAGGCTGATTTCAACACCGGTAATTTCAAATCGCATAAAGAGAAGAAGATTAAAATCTTTTCAGCAGGATTTAAGGTCCAAGCTTACATCACACTCAAATTTTTACCGCATGCCTTTGGTAAGTGCCAGAGTGAGAAGAGGTTTTAAATTATTAGCGCCCCGGCGGCAATTCAAGGAAATATGGTACATTTTATGAATGGAAGAAACCTATTGAAGTAAATTAAGCATTTTTAAGCATAAAATGCTATTGCAGTAGTATCGGCCAAGAGATGAGACCAAATTGTGGTCACTGATTGGCTCAGCCTCAGACAGCATTACTACCGTATTTCCTTGAATTGCCGCCGGGACGCTTATTAATTTAAAACCTCTTCTCACTCCGGCGTTTACCAAAGGCATGCGGTAAATTTAGGCCTGCGCTTAAAAATTTGAGTGTGATGTAAGGATACCATCATGAAAGGCACATTTAATAAAAAAAACGTTATTATGGTCTTACCTTTACTTATAAATGAAGTCCATGCGCAGCTCCTTCTGATCAAAAGCATCGATAACTTGTTTATAGAAGTCTTTCTTATCTTTCTTCAGTTTTAAAAGTCTCTCTGTCTCGATGGAGATCTTCCTTTATTACCTCCTGCTTCGATTGAAAGTCCAGTTTAGAAAACTGTTTTATTTTAGATATGTAATCCTCCATGTTAAAAGTGCAAGCGAGAGGAAAAAATAAAACGATCGCTGCTCACTCTTGCTGCTTGTTGTCACTTTTTCTGCAGCCGAGTAGTCGCAAGAAGGATCACTAGCGCTCTCTACCACCTGGAGGCGGGAGTCATTTAATGACTCATATTTGACACATGCAGCTACGGTATAATAATAAAACATAGCTGCTTACTGTTCTTTTTAGCATATTCAATAGTTTGGACCTTAAATCCTACTGAATAGCTCTTAATCTTCTTCCCTTTATGCAATTTCAAATGACTGAAATCAGCCTCCTCCATTTTGAAAATGATGACAGGTGAAGTGTCACTCGTGACGTGACGAGTTTGACCCGGTGGAAATTCTAGGCAGGCACATACTATATACCGAGCTGCAATTCAAGGAAATACGATATTTCATGTCTCGGGGGTTCTCATAATATTACACAAATATTTACAAGGTTTTATTGTGTTCCAACTATGAAAATGTTCCATTTATAAATAATAATTCTCTACTTTGCAGGCATTAATTTACAACAGTTAGGCCTGAAACTGTTAAAGGAATTTCAAAGTACTACTGTAAAGGAACTATTTTCTGTTGGGGCACACATGGATGATTGGCTTTTTTTTACTACCCAAGCACACGTGATGTGTTCATTGTTGTGCTGGAAATGTGGCTAAAATAGTTGCTGGTTTGAAGTGATTGCAGAAAAGTGTTGATGATGATGATTAGGTGGACAAAATCAATAACACTTGAGGGGAAGTTGTGTCACAAACTTCACCTGCTTTTGAGAGGAATACTCTCCAAAGCGGCCAGATGACATAAGGAAAAAACGGGGAGACTGTGTGTGTGTGTGTGTGTGTGTGTGTGTGTGTGTGTGTGTGTGTGTGTACTAACCTTTTCCTCCCTGGTGTTTCCACAGTGCTGTGTGCAGACAGAGTGGGCCAGATGACCAAGACCTACAATGACATTGATGCTGTGACACGACTTCTGGAAGAGGTGTTATTTTGTCCCCATACTGCTTTTTCTTTTCCCATTTTGGACCTTTGACACTTGGCCCATACCCATATTAATCCCGTACAAATGGTCACAGTAATTCATGAAGCTCACGACGCCTGATCTACAAACCCTGTTTCCATATGAGTTGGGAAATTGTGTGAGATGTAAATATAAAAGGAATACAATGATTTGCAAATCCTTTCCCACCCATATTCAGTTGAATGCACTACAAAGACAACATATTTGATATTCAAACTCATGAACTTCATTTTTTTTTTGCAAATTATAATCAACTTAGAATTTCATGGCTGCAACACGTGCCAAAGTAGTTGGGAAAGGGCATGTTCACCACTGTGTTACATCACCTTTTCTTTTAACAACACTCAATAAACGTTTGGGAACTGAGGAAACTAATTGTTGGAGCTCTGAAAGTGAATTATTTCCCTTTCTTGTTTTATGTAGAGCTTCAGTCGTTCAACAGTCCGGGGTCTTGTTGTATTTTACGCTTCATAATTTGCCACAGATTTTCGATGGGAGACAGGTCTGGACTGCAGGCGGGCCAGGAAAGTACCTGCACTCTTTTTTTACGAAGCCACGCTTTTGTAACACTTGTCTAGCTGAAATAAGCAGGGGTGTTCATGATAACGTTGCTTGGATGACAACATATGTTGCTCCAAAACCTGTATGTACCTTTCAGCATTAATGGTGCCTTCACAGATGTGTAAGTTACCTATGCCTTGGGCACTAATACACCCCCATACCATCACAGATGCTGGCTTTTGAACTTTGCGCCTATAACAATCCGACCACAGGACACTTTTCTACTTTGCATCAGTCCATCTTAGATGAGCTCAGGCCCAGCGAAGTGGGCAGCGTTTCTGGGTGCTGTTGATAAATAAGTTTGGCTTTGCATAGTAGAGTTTTAACTTGCACTTACAGATGTAGCGACCAACTGTAGTTACTGACCGTGGTTTTATGAAGTGTTCCTGAGCCCATGTGGTGATATCCTTTACACACCGATGTCGGTTTTTGATGCAGTACTGCCTGAGGGATCAAAGGTCAGTAATATCATCGCTTACGTGCAGTGATTTCTCCGGATTCTCTGAACCTTTTGATGATTTTATAGACCGTAGTTGCAATAGCTCGTTGAGAAATGTTGTTCTAAAACTGATCGACTATTTGCTTACAAATTGGTGACCCTCACCCCATCCTTGTTTGTGAATTACTTAGCATTTCATGGAAGCTGCTTTTATACCCAATAATGGCACCCACCTGTTCCCAATTAGCCTGCACACCTGTGGGATGTTCCGTATTAGTGTTTGATGAGCATTCCTCAACTTTATCAGTATTTATTGCCACCTTTCCCAACTTCTTTGTCACGTGTTGCTGGCATCAAATTCTAAAGTTAATGATTATTTGCAACGACAAAAAAATGTTTATGAGTTTGAACATCAAATATGTTGTCTTCGTAGCATATTCAACTGAATATGGGTTGAAAAGGATTTGCAAATCTTTGTATTCCGTTTATATTTACATCTAACACAATTTCCCAACTCGACACTATGAAGATTACCTGAACAGGAAGTCTCTAAAGCCATGTCTTCTTGGTGTTGTAGAAAGAGAGAGATCTGGAGTTGGCGGCAAGGATCGGTCAGACCCTCCTGAAGAAGAACCGGGTTCTGACGGAGCGGAACGACTATCTGGAGGAGCAAGTGGGACGAATCACGGAGGAGGTGGGCACGTTCAGGTCTAAGCCAGCATTCTGGACTGGTCTCAGGCCCTGAACGAAGACCTCTTCCAGGTGGCACAGCTGCACCACGAGCTGAACCTGAAGGACGAGCTGCTGCAGTTCTACACCAACGCTGCCGAGGAGAGCGAGGAGGAGTCAGGCGCTTCCCCGACGTCAGCACGGAAAACCCTCGCATGAATGTGCAATAGCGCTGGTCGCCTCACCTTGTGTTTACCTTTCTCGAAGGAGCAGGAAGAGTCGAGCGGACGCCGCGTCCGGACTGTTCCTGAGCGACACGCTGCAGAAGAAACTCCGAGAGCTTGAAGAAGAGAACCTGTCCCTGCGATCCGAGGTCACTGTGCACACCGAGAAAAACAAAAAGTCCCTGCGTTTTACAGCTCAGTCGCCAGAATAACCAAGTTCCTATCGACAGCGATGCACTGTAAAGAGAGACCGTAGATTTTATGGTCAAAGAACATTTTTCAAAAAATGTGGGCGGAACATTACTGGTTGCATTTATCAATTCACAGTAATGCACGGTAAAAACAATGACTATAGAATTTGCTGGGGGAAAAACATCCGCTTAGGATATGAATGTAAAAATAACATTGGTACAGTTTTACATTCACAGTAATGCACTGTAAGAACCACAGAAGATTTAACAGTACAAAAAAAAAAAAAAACCTGGCGGCTGAGTCGACAGAATCAAATTTTCAGTTTACAGCAGGGGTCGGCAACCTTTACCACTCAAAGAGCCATTTTGACCCCATCCATCCATCCATTTCTACCGCTTATTCCCTTTTGGGGTCGCTGGTGCCTATCTCAGCTACAATCGGGCGGAAGGCGGGGTACACCCTGGACAAGTCGCCACCTCATCGCAGGGCCAACACAGATAGACAGACAACATTCACATTCACATTCACACACTAGGGCCAATTTAGTGTTGCCAATCAACCTATCCCCAGGTGCATGTCCTTGGAGGTGGGAGGGGCCTATCCCCAGGTGCATGTCTTTGGAGGTGGGAGGGAGCCGGAGTACCCGGAGGGAACCCACGCATTCACGGGGAGAACATGCAAACTCCACACAGAAAGATCCCGGGCCTGGGATTGAACTCAGGACTGCAGGACCTTCGTATTGTGAGGCAGACGCCCCATTTTGACCCGTTTCACAAAATAAAACAAAAACAATGGGAGCCACAAAACTCTTTTGAAATTTAAAATGAAACAACATTGAATAGGCTTCACGGTGGCAGAGGGGTTAGTGTGTCTGCCTTACAATACAAAAGTCCTCCAGTCTTGGGTTCAATCCCAGGCTCGGGATCTTTTTGTGTGGAGTTTGCATGTCCTCACTCCGGCTTCCTCCCACCTCCAAAGACATGCACCTGGGGATAGGCCCCTCCCACCTCCAAAGACATGCACTTGGGGAAAGGCCTCTCCCACCTCCAAAGACATGCACCTGGGGATAGGCCCCTCCCACCTCCAAAGACATGCACCTGGAGAAGGCCCCTCCCACCTCCAAAGACATGCACCTGGAGATAGGCTCCTCCCACCTCCAAAGACATGCACCTGGAGATAGGCTCCTCCCACCTCCAAAGACATGCACCTGGGGATAGGCTCCTCCCAACTCCAAAGACATGCACCTGGGGAAAGGCCCCTCCCACCTCCAAAGATATGCACCTGGAGATAGGCCCCTCCCACCTCCAAAGACATGCACCTGGGGATAGGCCCCTCCCACTTCCTAAGACATGCACCTGGGGATAGGCCCCTCCCACCTCCAAAGACATGCACTTGGGGAAAGGCCCCTCCCAACTCCAAAGACATGCACTTGGGGAAAGGCCCCACCCACCTCCAAAGACATGCACCTGGGGAAAGGCCCCTCCCACCTCCAAAAACATGCACCTGGGGATAGGCCCCTCCCACCTCCAAAGACATGCACCTGGGGAAAGGCCCCTCCCACCTCCAAAAACATGCATCTGGGGATAGGCCCCTCCCACCTCCAAAGACATGCACCTGGGGATAGGTTGATTGGCAACACTAAATGGTCCCTAGTGTGTGAATGTGGTCTGTCTATCTGTGTAGGCCAGGGGTCGGGAACCTTTTTGGCTGAGAGAGCCAAGAAGCGAAATATTTTAAAATGTATTTCTGTAACAGCCCTATAATATTTTTTTAACACTGAACACAACAAAACGCGTGCATTTTTAAGTAAGACCAACATTTGTAGAGCATAATAGGTCTTGTATTCTTCGTAATAACATTGTTATTCTGAATCTAACTATGGAGAGGGCGTGGCCTGCGGGCCTGCAGCGAAGCAGGGTGTTGCCAGGATCGGCTTCAAAATCAGCGACAGGTGCGTAAATGGCCCAGCTGGGCCTTGTTATATAGTAACCTGTCGCTCTGTTTATAAGCAGCAGCCAGGAGGAGAGATGAGGTTGGGGCTGTAGCCAGAGTGCGAGCGAGAACGAAAGAGAAAAAGACAATTGCTGTACAGCAACTGAGAGACTTATTGAAAAATAAAACAATAGTGTAAACCTGAAAAGGGCTCTCATGTCGGTGCTTGTTGGTCTGAAGAACCCCCAGGAGGGCAAGTCCTACACTAACCAATAACAAATGAATTACTTCTTACCCTTAATGCAACTTCTTGAACAAGTGCGGTAGAAAAAGGATGAATGGATTCAAATGCATGAGCATGTTTTATATTTTGAATTATCCATTATTTATCGTGTTAAGCAATGTCAGCTCAGATTTATCCAAGAGCCAGATGCAGTCATCAAAAGAGCCACATCTGGCTCGAGAGCCATAGGTTCCCTACCCCTGGTTTAGGCCCTGCGATGAGATGGCGACATGTCCAGGGTGTAAACCGCCTTCCGCCCGATTGTAGCTGACATAGGCACCTGCGCCCCCCGTGATCCCAAAAGGGCATAAACGGTAGAAAATGGATGGGATGGACAACACTGAATACATGTTTTTTTTTTTAAATTTCCGCTATGTATAAATAAGGGGTCTCAGACACGCGGTCCGCACCTTAATATGAAGATTTAATGTTAGTGCGGCCTGCGACATTAATATGAATGTGAATTATGTAAAGTGAATTATATTTATATACCGCTTTTTCTCTAATGACTCAAAGCGCTTTACATAGTGAAACCCAATATCTCATTTTTACATTCAAGCCAGTGTGGGTGGCACTGGGAGCAGGTGGGTAAAGTGTCTTGCCCAAGGACACAACGGCAGTGACTAGGATGGTGGAAGCGGGGTTCGAACCTGCAACCCTCAAGTTGCTGGCAAGGCCGCTCTACCAACCGAGCTATAACGCCCGGTTGACAATCTCACACTTGCCAACCCTCCCGAGTTTTCCGGGGGACCCCTGGGTTTCAGAACAACTATTCCCTCTAAAGGAGTGGTTCTTAACCTGGGTTTGATCGAACCTTAGGGGTTCGGTGAGTCGGCCTCAGGGAGGTCAAACCACACCCGAGTCATCGTGTAGATACAAACTTCTCCCTGTTGCTTCTATTGTTTGAACGAGGTGATGTTCATGCACGGTTCATTTTGTGCACCAGTAAAAAAAAACCTGGTAACACTTTAGTATGGGGAACATATTCACCATTAATTAATAATAAATAAATAAATAAATAAATAAATAATAGGTCAAACTTAAAATCGACAGATATATCGGAAGTTGATCTTGAAATTTAAGTGTTAAAAGTAAAAAAACTAATAAAAATGAATCACTTTAAGAGTGGGGAACCTTTTGGATCTCAAATATATTTAGTAGGATTTTATTTAACTTTTCGCTGTGATTACTCCAAAATATGAAATAATTCAAATCAATGGTGTCCTGCATTATTGATCTTTGAGGGCTTTAATTGCTAAATAAAAGGAACTCTCCTGAAGGAATCAATAAAGTACTATCTATCTATCTAAATACTGCATATTTCAGTTTTACTATCCATCCATCCATTTTCTACCGCTTATTCCCTTTTGGGGTCGCGGGGGGCGCTGGCGCCTATATCAGCTACAATCGGGCGGAAGGCAGGGTACACCCTGGACAAGTCGCCACATAAAAAACAAAATTGTCTTTAACCGAAAAGGCATAAAACCTTATTTGTTTTACTTTATATCAACCTCAAGTTGATATAGAGATTTACTGTAAACATTAAATAAAAATAATAATAATAAATTGACTTATTTTTAACATTTTAGTGACTGAGACCCTCTATGCTCCCCAGGAGCCCTAAGGATTAAAAAAAAAAATCCATATATTTTGTTATAGTTTGAAAATGAAAAATATCAAAACGGCCCCTGCATGCTTAACATTTTTCCGTGTGTGGAAAAAGTTTGGACACCCCTGGTTTATAGTAATGCACTGTAAAAATAACAACTTTTCTGACCGTTTTTGAACCCCAAAAAATGGAGACTGATTTCTGATGTTTTGTGGCCGCCCGCAGGCCAGCCATCTCAAGTCGGAGACGGAAACGTACGAGGAGAAGGAGCAGCAGCTGGTCAACGACTGCGTGAAAGAACTCAGTAGCTTTCCATGTTTCTGCTTTTCTCCCCGCATTTCTTGACACCTCCAACTCACCTTCTGACCCCCCAGGGCTGTCCAGTCGCCAGATCTCCACCATCGCCGAGGAGCTGGCCCGCAAGACCGAGGACGCCTCGCGACAACAGGAGGAGATCACGCACCTCCTGTCCCAGATTGTGGACCTGCAAAAGAAATCCAAATCTGTGCGTGATAAAAAGTCCTCCAAAACCCCCCCAGAACTCTCTTTGGTGACCACCGC
>NC_084631.1:38392330-38434830 GCF_033978795.1 Nerophis ophidion | reverse complement strand
CTCACTGGTAAGTGCTGCTATTTGAGCTATTTTTAGAACAGGCCAGCGGGCGACTCATCTGGTCCTTACGGGCGACCTGGTGCCCGCGGGCACCGCGTTGGTGACCCCTGCTGTAGTCATATATCCCAGCATGCACCGCACGCTTCTTCTTCTGCTTACCGTACTTGCGAGACCTGTTGTGGCTCAATATTGGTCCATATATAAGGCTCACCGGATTATAAGGCGCACTGTCAGCTTTTGAGAAAATTGGAGGTTTTTAGGTGCGCCTTATAGTGCGGGAAAATACGGTAGTTGAAATAAGGTGTGGCCCTCACAACAATGAATCAATACCTGTGATCTGTGTTGTTATCCAGCCATCTCACTCATGGACGATGGGTATGGGAAATGGGCAGCATCAAATCCTGGTTTTAAAGTGAAAAAGTTAACGTTAAAGTAGCAATGATTGTCTCACACACACACACACACACACACACACACACACACACACACACACACACACACACACACACACACACACACACACATTTGACCCATCACCCTTTATCACCCCCTGGCGCCACCCGCTGCTGCCCACTGTTTCCCTCACCTCCCCACCACTAACTGGAGCCTATGGGGCGGTATAGCTTGGTTGGTAGAGTGGCCGTGCCAGCAACTTGAGGGTTGCAGGTTCGATTCCCGCTTCCGCCATCCTAGTCACTGCCGTTGTGTCCTTGGGCAAGACACTTTACCCACGTGCTCCCAGTGCCACCCACACTGGATTAAATGTAATTTAGATATTGGGTTTCACTATGTTAAGTGTTTTGTGTCACTAGAGAAAAGCGCTATATAAATATAATTCACTTCACTTCACTAATGTGGCCCCTGGCTCTCCGTATGCATGATTTTCCTATTTCAGCCAAAAATGAATCCGTGTGGGGCCAAAGCTTTGTGAGTGCGATGGTTTGATAAAGAAGGTGAGAAACACAGATTCAAGAAAGGACTCTTCATCATACTTGCCAACCTTGAGACCTCCGATTTCGGGAGGTGGGGGGTAGAAGGGGCGTGGTTAAGAGGGGAGGAGTTTATTTACAGCTAGATTCACCAAGTCAAGTATTTCATATATATATATATATATATATATATGAAATATATATATATATATATGAAATACTTTAATTTCAGTGTTCATTTATTTACACATTTACACACACATAACACTCATCTACTCATTGTTGAGTTAAGGGTTGAATTGTCCAATCCTTGTTTTTGTAACCATCTGTATGTACAGTAGATGGCAGTATCGTCCTGTTTAAGAGTGTCAAAACATTGCTGTTTACGGCAGACGAACTGCTGTACGGTAGACGAAAACGGATTGCCGTTGTTGTGTGTTGTTGCCGCGCTGGGAGGACGTTAATGAAACTGCCTAACAATAAACCCACATAGGAAACCAAGAACTCGCCCTCGATCATTCTACAGTTATAACGTCATTGGGCAGGCACGCTGTTTATATTGTGGGAAAGCGGACGTGAAAACCGGCTGTCGACACGTCACTCAGGTCCGCATGCCACGCCCCCTCCAGCTCCACCTGAATTTCGGGAGATTTTCAGGAGAAAATTTTTCCCGGGAGGTTTTCGGGAGAGGCGCTGAATTTCAAGACTCTCCCGGACAATCCGGGAGGGTTGGCAAGTATGGTGTTAATCCAATAAAGGACTTCATCAGTTCAATTCATATTTGTGATTTCTCATCTCCAGAGTCCATCGCAGGCGCGTTTTCCAGACGGTAAAGAACGTCAACCAGACGGTGCGCCAGCGCTCTCTGACCCCAACCGGCACAAACGTCCCAGGTTCCAACCAGTCCTTGTCCTCCTCGCGCACGTCGCCACAGTCCAGCGGGCTCACCAGTCCCGGCGTGTGCGCGGGGGACCTCGGCGGGGACGGCGTGCCTCTTGACAACCGCGTCCAGAGCATCCTCATGGAGGTGGAGAGGTGAGGAGAAAGTCGGGGTGGTTCCCGGGAGGGGGGATAATATGCGACTAAATCCTGGCTATTTGTCAGGAGCGCAGAGGGTGAAGGGAAGAGCGGGGCCCGGGACTTGCGTGTGGCCCTGCGCCGCTTGTCTCTACGCCGGCAGAACAACCTGAGCGAAAGGCGATTCTTTGACGAGGAGAGGGAGCGCAAGCGAGGCGGCCACCCAGACCCCCTGGGGGCTGTGGTCACCCCCTCTGAAAGCATCATGTCCCTGGGAAACCTGCACCTGTGGGCCTCCAGGGGGCCCTACCTGCCTGACAAACTCCAGATTGTCAAGCCGCTGGAAGGTGAGCTAGCCTTGTGGAGGGGGCGTGGCCAAAGAGAGGCGGGGGGAGGCGGCGACATGAGGAGAGCCCACCTGGGTGAATGCTAGTTGGGTGGATAAGACGGGCGCTGGGATACAAAGCGCGAGAGGGAGGAGATGGGCAAGGAACAATGAAGGCGGCGACCAAGCAGAAGGACACGCCTCCTTCAGTCATGCTCTTCAACTCCTTATG
The DNA here is from genome assembly GCF_033978795.1 of Nerophis ophidion. NCBI lineage: Eukaryota > Metazoa > Chordata > Actinopteri > Syngnathiformes > Syngnathidae > Nerophis > Nerophis ophidion. The sequence goes on along the minus strand of NC_084631.1, from coordinate 38,432,327 downwards.
CATCATCACAAGTCAGACACGCCTCCTTCACTCATGCTCTTCAACTCCTTCTCATGCATCATCACAATCCAGACCGCTTTGCTTCTGCTCACACGGTCAATAAGGTCACTCAGCCGAGAAGATGGCTCTAAACTACATACTGTATATACATGTATACTACCTAATATGCACATATATAGTACTAATATGTACATATATACAATGTAATATGTACATGTATACTACCTAATATGTACATATATTGTACATAGTATGTGCATATATAGTACGTAATATATACAAAGTACAAAAGCACTCTCTGCACTAGGGTCATCAAGTATGTTTGTAATGAATACACACTCTGCACTAGGGTCATCAAGTATGTTTGTAATGAATACACACTCTCTGCACTAGGGTCATCAAGTATGTTTGTAATGAATACACACTCTGCACTAGGGTCATCAAGTATGTTTGTAATGAATACACACTCTGTGCACTAAGGTCAAGTATGTTTGTAATGAATACACACTCTCTGCACTAGGGTCATCAAGTATGTTTGTAATGAATACACACTCTCTGCACTAGGGTCATCAAGGATGTTTGTAATGAATACACACTCTCTGCACTAGGGTCATCAAGTATGTTTGTAATGAATACACACTCTGCACTAGGGTCATCAAGTATGTTTGTAATGAATACACACTCTCTGCACTAGGGTCATCAAGTATGTTTGTAATGAATACACACTCTGCACTAGGGTCATCAAGTATGTTTGTAATGAATACACACTCTCTGCACTAGGGTCATCAAGTATGTTTGTAATGAATACACACTCTCTGCACTAGGGTCATCAAGTATGTTTGTAATGAATACACACTCTGTGCACTAAGGTCAAGTATGTTTGTAATGAATACACACTCTCTGCACTAGGGTCATCAAGTATGTTTGTAATGAATACACACTCTCTGCACTAGGGTCATCAAGTATGTTTGTAATGAATACACACTCTCTGCACTAGGGTCATCAAGGATGTTTGTAATGAATACACACTCTCTGCACTAGGGTCATCAAGTATGTTTGTAATGAATACACACTCTCTGCACTAGGGTCATCAAGTATGTTTGTAATGAATACACACTGCACTAGTGTCATCAAGTATGTTTATAATGAATACACACTCTCTGCACTAGGGTCATCAAGTATGTTTGTAATGAATACACACTGCACTAGTGTCATCAAGTATGTTTGTGATGAATACACACTCTCTCCACTAGGGTCATCAAGTATGTTTGTAATGAATACACACTCTGTGCACTAGGGTCATCAAGTATGTTTGTAATGAATACACACTCTCTGCACTAGGGTCATCAAGTATGTTTGTAATGAATACACACTGCACTAGTGTCATCAAGTATGTTTATAATGAATACACACTCTCTGCACTAGGGTCATCAAGTATGTTTGTAATGAATACACACTGCACTAGTGTCATCAAGTATGTTTATAATGAATACACACTCTCTGCACTAGGGTCATCAAGTATGTTTGTAATGAATACACACTCTCTGCACTAGGGTAATCAAGTATGTTTGTAATGAATACACACTCTCTGCACTAGGGTCATCAAGTATGTTTGTAATGAATACACACTCTCTGCACTAGGGTCATCAAGTATGTTTGTAATGAATACACACTCTCTGCACTAGGGTCATCAAGTATGTTTGTAATGAATACACACTCTCTGCACTAGGGTCATCAAGTATGTTTGTAATGAATACACACTCTCTGCACTAGGGTCATCAAGTATGTTTGTAATGAATACACACTCTCTGCACTAGGGTCATCAAGTATGTCTGTAATGAATACACACTCTCTGCACTAGGGTCATTAAGTATGTTTGTAATGAATACACACTCTCTGCACTAGGGTCATCAAGTATGTTTGTAATGAATACACACTCTCTGCACTAGGGTCATCAAGTATGTTTGTAATGTATACACACTCTCTGCACTAGGGTCATCAAGTATGTTTGTAATGAATACACACTCTCTGCACTAGGGTCATCAAGTATGTTTGTAATGAATACACACTCTCTGCACTAGGGTCATCAAGTATGTTTGTAATGAATACACACTCTCTGCACTAGGGTCATCAAGTATGTTTGTAATGAATACACACTCTCTGCACTAGGGGCCATCAAGTATGTTTGTAATGAATACACACTCTCTGCACTAGGGTCGTCAAGTATGTTTGTAATGAATACACACTCTCTGCACTAGGGTCGTCAAGTATGTTTGTAATGAATACACACTCTCTGCACTAGGGGCCATCAAGTATGTTTGTAATGAATACATACTCTCTGCACTAGGGTCATCAAGTATGTTTGTAAAGAATACACACTCTCTGCACTAGGGTCATCAAGTATGTTTGTAATGAATACACACTCTCTGCACTAGGGTCATCAGTTATGTTTGTAATGAATACACACTCTCTGCACTAGGGTCATCAAGTATGTTTGTAATGAATACACACTCTCTGCACTAGGGTCATCAGTTATGTTTGTAATGAATACACACTCTCTGCACTAGGGTCATCAGTTATGTTTGTAATGAATACACACTCTCTGCACTGGGGTCATCAAGTATGTTTGTAATGAATACACACTCTCTGCACTAGGGTCATCAAGTATGTTTGTAATGAATACACACTCTCTGCACTAGGGTCATCAAGTATGTTTGTAATGAATACACACTCTCTGACCTAGGGTCAGCCACCCTGCACCACTGGCAGCAGTTAGCCCAGCCGCACCTCGGGGTCATCCTGGACGCCAGACCAGGAGTGGTGTCCAAAGGCTACAGACCCCTTGAAGTAGAACTGCAAGAGGTGTGTGAGTCCATGGAGCTGCGGGACCAGCGCCATGACATGAAGATGTTTGACGTTGCAGGCGTATTCGTGGGGCAGCTTTGAGGAGGAAGAAGCAGCAGATGGCTACTTCCAGAACTTACCCACCTGCTCGCCAGCCGGGCCCTGCACCAGCAGCAGCCTACCGCCCGCCCACCCGGTCCCACCTTCTCCCCCCTCGCCATCTCCCTCGCCGCATCTCAGCAACACGGATGCACTAGGTAAGAGTGAAGTGCACTAGGTAAGAGTGAAGTGCACTCTTACCTAGTGAAGATCATTTTGGTGAACAACTATGTGATAGCCATGAATGCCGTTGATCACCAATGCCCTTTGGATGACAGCTAATTATGTGTCTCCATACACAGTGTGGAGCGCTCTTCTAAACTTATAATAATCACCTCCATTACCGCACATAAACTGCATTTCTTAGCATCTTAAAGACCTACTGAAACCCACTATCAGACCACACAGTCTGATAGTTTATATATCAATGATGAAATATTAACATTGCAACACATGCTAATACGGCCGCTTTAGTTTACTAAATTGCAATTTTAAATATCGCGTGGAAGTATCATGCTGAAACGTGACATCTTGCATTGTAGAGGGCATTTTGTTCCAGCACCGTTCCCAGTTATAAGTCGTCTCTTTTCATCGCATAATTCCACAGTATTCTGGACATCTGTGTTGCTGAATCTTTTGCAATTCGTTCAATGAATAATGGAGACGTCAAAGAAGAAAGATGTAGGTGGGAAATGGTGTATTGCGGCCGCCTTTAGCAACACAAACACAGCCGGTGTTTCATTGTTTCCTTGTTTACATTCCCGAAAGATGACGGTGAAGCTTTACTATGGAACAGAGCGGTCAAGCGTGCGCGTGACGTCTCGCATTGTAGAGGGAATTTTGTTCCAGCACCGTTCCCAGTTATAAGTCGTCTCTTTTCATCGCATAATTCCACAGTATTCTGGACATCTGTGTTGCTGAATCTTTTGCAATTTGTTCAACGAATAATGGAGACGTCAAAGAAGAAAGATGTAGGTGGGAAGCGGTGTATTGCGGCCGCCTTTAGCAACACAAACACAGCCGGTGTTTCCTTGTTTCCTTGTTTACATTCCCGAAGGATGACGGTGAAGCTTTACTATGGAACAGAGCGGTCAAGCGTGCGCGTGACGTCTCGCATTGTAGAGGGCATTTTGTTCCAGCACCGTTCTGAGTTATAAGTAGTCTCTTTTCATCGCATAATTCCACAGTATTCTGGACATCTGTGTGGCTGAATCTTTTGCAATTTTTTCAATGAGTAATGGAGACGTCAAAGAAGAAAGATGTGGGTGGGAAGCGGTGTATTGCGGCCGCCTTTAGCAACACAAACACAGCCGGTGATTCCTTGTTTACATTCCCGAAAGATGAGGGTGAAGCTTTACTATGGAACAGAGCGGTCAAGCGAACATGGTTCCCTACCACATGCCAACGGTCAGGTTTCGGTGAGAAAATGGTGGTAATAAGTCGGCCCTTACCGTAGACACGAGTGGAGCTTGCGTCGTTCCTCGTGCACCTGTCAAAGAGGCAGCTGTGGACTCTCTTGTCCCCTCCCACCGGCCGCCCCCGACCGTCGGATGCTTCCAATGTGGAGGAAGCATCGCCTGCCTTCGCCTTGTCGAGAAACGTGGCTTCCCCTCGGAGATACTAGTGATCACCACACCCGTGGCCACACCCCTCCGACCTTCAGGTTGTACAGGTACGACCATATAATCTCACTAAAACACTAGTAACACAATAAGCAGATACGGGATTTTCCAGAATTATCCTAGGAAATGTGTCTAATATCTGAATCGCTCTGCCGTCTAGTTTTTTTTTGTTTTTGTTTTTTTTCTAGTCCTTCACTCTTACTTTCCTCATCCACAAATCTTTCATCCTCGCTCAAATTAATGGGGAAATCGTCGCTCTCTCGGTCCGAATCGCTCTCGCTGCTGGTGGCCATGATTGTAAACAATGTTCAGATGTGAGGAGCTCCACAACCCGTGACGTCACGCGCACATCGTCTGCTACTTCCGGTACAGGCAAGGCTTTTTTATTAGCGACCAAAAGTTGCGAACTTTATCGTCGATGTTCTCTACTAAATCCTTTTAGCAAAAATATGGCAATATCGCGAAATGATCAAGTATGACACCTAGAATGGACCTGCTATCCCTGTTTGAATAAGAACATCTAATTTCAGTAGGCCTCATTATGTATCATTATATAGGATCATTTAACCACTGGAGGATGAGGCTAAAAATGTTACACAGCGAGCCGGGAGCAGCCACGTTCATAGCGAAGATAACTGCTCAGCTAGCTTGAAACAAGAGAAGAAATACAAACCCCTTTTCCATATGAGCTGGGAAATTGTGTTAGATGTAAATATAAACAGAATACAATGATTTGCAAATCATTTTCAACCCATATTCAGTTGAATATGCTACAAAGACAACATATTTGATGTTCAAATTGATAAACATTTTTTGTTTCCAAATAATCATTAACTTTAGAATTTGATGCCAGCAACACGTGACAAAGAAGTTGGGAAAAGTGGCAATAAATACTGATAAAGTTGAGGAATGCTCATCAAACACTTATTTGGAACATCCCACAGGTGTGCAGGCTAATTGGGAACAGGTGGGTGCCTTGATTGGGTATAAAAGCAGCTTCCATGAAATGCTAAGTAATTCACAAACAAGGATGGGGCGAGGGTCACCACTTTGTAAGAAAATTGTCTAACAGTTTTAGAACAACATTTCTCAACGAGCTATTGCAAGGAATTTAGGGATTTTATCATCTACGGTCCGTAAAATCATCAAAAGGTTCAGAGAATCTGGAGAAATCACTGCACGTAAGCGATGACATTACGGACTTTTGATCCCTCAGGCGGTACTGCATCAAAAACAGACATCAGTGTGTAAAGGATATCACCACATGGGCTCAGGAACACTTCATAAAATCACTGTCAGTAACTACAGTTGGTCGCTACATCTGTAAGTGCAAGTTAAAACTCTACTATGCTAAGCAAAAGCCATTTATCAACAATATCCTGAAAAGCCGCCGGCTTGGCTGGGCCCGAGCTCACCTAAGATGGACTGATGCAAAGTGGAAAAGTGTTCTGTGGTCTGACGAGTCCACATTTCAAATTATATTTGGAAACAAAGGACTCGGTGTCCTTCAGAACAAAGAGGAAAATAACCATTCAGATTGTTATAGGCGTAAAGTTCAAAAGCCAGCATCTGTGATGGTATGGGGGTGCATTAGTGCCCAAGGCATGGGTAACTTACACATTCCACACATGGGGCGGTTTAGCTCGGTTGGTAGAGTGGCTGTGCCAGCAACTTGAGGGTTGCAGGTTCAATTCCCGCTTCTGCCAACCTAGTCACTGCCGTTGTGTCCTTGGGCAAGACACTTTACCCGCCTGCTCCCAGTGCCACCCACACTGGTTTGAATGTAACTTAGATATTGGGTTTCACTATGTAAAGCGCTTTGAGTCACTAGAGAAAAAACGCTATATAAATATAATTCACCCAAAAATTCACTAACTTACACATCTGTGAAGGCACCATTAATGCTCAATGGTCCATACAGGTTTTGGAGCAACATATGTTGTCATCCAAGCAACGTTATCATGGACGCCCCTGCTTATTTCAGCAAGACAAGTGTTACAACAGTGTGGCTTCGTAAAAAAAAAAGAGCGCGGGTACTTTCCTGGCCCGCCTGCAGTCCAGACCTGTCTCCCATGGAAAATGTGTGGCGCATTATGAAGCGTAAAACACGACAGCGGAGACCCCGGACTGTTGAACGACTGAAGCTCTACATAAAACAAGAATGGGAAAGAATTCCACTTTCAAAGCTTCAACAATTAGTTTCCTCAGTTCCCAAACGTTTATTGAGTGTTGTTAAAAGAAAAGGTGATGTAACACAGTGGAGAACATGCCCTTTCCCAACTACTTTGGCACGTGTTGCAGTCATGAAATTCTAAGTTAATTATTTGCAAAAAAAATAAAGTTTAAGTCTTTGTAGTGCATTCAACTGAATATGGGTTGAAAAATATTTGCAAATCATTGTATTCCGTTTATATTTACATCTAACACAATTTCCCAACTTATATGGAAACATTGTTTGTACATTTTTTAATCATTTGATAACCTTAAATTTCTTTTTTTTTTAAAGTTATTTTTAGTCATGGTCAACTGGCTTTGTCCCGTACATCCTGCACACATTCACGGCCTCACAGACGGTCAGAAAGGTCCGGTGTTAAATGTCCCCAAGATGGAGGCTTTTTTGAACTGATGTAATGGTGTGTGCAGCTGCTTACTACCCAGGTAAATGCATGGCTCACACAAGCTCCACCTACACCTTCACCACATGCCGCATCCTGCACCCCACTGACGAGCAGACGCACGTCACGCCCAGGTGAGCGACGACGTCGGCAGCGTCCTCCACCTCAAGTCTTCCTTGTGCGTCTCACACGCCTCTTCCCTTACCTGACAGTCTGAACGCCATCGCTGCCACCTCCTCTTCCCCCTCCTCCTCCTCCTGCGTGATGACCAGCTCTCTGCTGCCCGCCGCCACACCTTGCACGCCTCGAAGGCTCAGTCTCGGTCTCCGGCCCTCGGAGTCATCAACCAACCTCAGGCAAGTCTTCGATGAAACTGTGGCAAAAACCACCACAACATTAGACACACCCAACATGCAAATTTCTTCATTAGACCAGGGGTCACCAACCCTTTTGAAACAAAGAGCTACTTCTTGGGTACTGATTAATGCGAAGGGCTACCAGTTTGATACACACTTAAATAAATTGCCAGAAATAGCCAATTTGCTCAATTTACCTTTAATACATAGATTTATATATATACAAAAATGGGTATTTCGGTCCGTCATTCTGTCGTACATTTTTTTTCCTTTTACAGAAGGTTTTTGGTTGAGAATAAATAATGAAAACAACACTTAATTGAACGGTTTAAAGAGGAGAAAACACGAAAAAAATGAAAATAAAATTTCGAAACATAGTTTATCTTCAATTTCGACTGAAATTAATAGAAAAACTAGCTAATTCGAATCTTTAAAAAAAACAAAAACATTTATTGAACATCATTAGTAATTTTTCCTGATTAAGATTAATTTTAGAATTTTGATGACATGTTTTAAATAGGTTAAAAATCCAATCTGCCTTTTGTTAGAATATATAACAAATCGGACCAAGCTATATTTCTAACAAAGACAAATCATTATTTCTTCTAGATTTTCCAGAACAAAAATTTTAAAAGAAATTCAAAAGACTTTGAAATAAGATTTAAATTTGATTCTACAGATTTTCTATATTTGCCAGAAATTTTGGGGGGGGGGAATTTTAGTCATAATAAGTTTGAAGAAATATTTCACAAATATTCTTTGTCGAAAAAACAGAAGCTAAAATGAAGAATTAAATTAAAAAATCTTGAATATTGATTTAAATTGTCAGGAAAGAAGAGGAAGGAATTTAAAAGGTAAAAATGTACATGTGTTTAAGAATCCTAAAATCATTTTTAAGGTTGTATTTTTTCTCTAAAATTGTCTTTCTGAAAGAAAGCTGGGGAGAAATACATTGGCATCAAACTCCGTAGGCAAAGTAAAAAAATAAATGAATTTATTTAAACAGGTGAAGACCAAGTCTTTAAAATATTTTCTTGGATTTTCAAATTCTATTTGAGTTTTGTCTCTCTTAGAATTAAAAATGCCGAGCAAAGCGAGACCAGCTTGCTAGTAAATAAATACAATTTTAAAAATAGAGGCAGCTCACTGGTAAGTGCTGCTATTTGAGCTATTTTTAGAACAGGCCAGCGGGCGACTCATCTGGTCCTTACGGGCACCGCGTTGGTGACCCCTGCATTAGACACACCCAATATGCAAAGATTCCACCTCCAGGCACAAAAAACAGTGTTTAAGCGCCAAGTGTGTGGCTGACAATCACAGCATTGATTGATTAATTGATTGATTGATACTTTTATTAGTAGATTGCACAGTACAGTACATATTCCGTACAATTGACCACTAAATGGTAACACCCCAATACGTTTTTAAACGTGTTTAAGTCGGGGTCCATGTTAATCAATTCATGGTACAAATATATACTATCAGCATAATACAGTCATCACACAGGGTAATCATTGAATTATTTACATTGTTTACAATCAGGGGGGTGGGATGAGGAGCTTTGGTTGATATCAGTACTTCAGTCATCAACAATTGCATCAACAGAGAAACAGTGTAGGTCTTACTTAGTAGGATATGTACAGCCAGCAGAGAACATAGTGAGTTCAGATAGAATAAGAACAAGTATATACATTAGAAGTACATTTGATTATTTACATTAGGTTATTTACAATCCGGGGAGATGGGATGTGAATGGAGGAGGGTATTAGTAAAGGATTGAAGTTTCCTGGAGGTGTTGTTTTAGAGTGGTTTTGAAGGAATATAGAGATGCACTTACTTTTATACCTGTTGGGAGTGCATTCCACATTGATGTGGCATAGAAAGACAATGAGTTAAAGGGGAACATTATCACCAGACCTATGTAAACTTCAATATATACCTTGATGATGCAGAAAAAAGACCATGTATTTTTTAACCGATTTCCGAACTCTAAATGGGTGAATTTTGGCAAATTAAACGCCTTTCTGTTTACCGAGCTGGAGGCGATGACGTCAGAATGTGACGTCACCGAGGTAACACACCCGCCATTTTCATTTTCAACACATTACAAACACCGGGTCTCAGCTCTGTTATTTTCCGTTTTTTTGACTATTTTTTGGAACCTTGGAGACATCATGCCTCGTCGGTGTGTTGTCGGAGGGTGTAACAACACTAACAGGGAGGGATTCAAGTTGCACCACTGGCCCGAAGATGCCAAAGTGTCTGCCGCCAGACCCCCATTGAATGTGCAGGAGTGTCTCCACATTTTACCGGCGATGCTAAGGCAGACATGGCACAGAGATGTATGGATAACCTGCAGATGCATTTGCAACGATAGTCAACGAAATCACAAAGGTGAGTTTTGTTGATTTTGACTGCCAGCTAATCGATGCTAACATGCTACGCTAATCGATGCTAACATGCTATTTACCGGCGGTGCAAAAGCAGACATGGAACAGAGATGTATGGATAACCTGTAGATGCATTTGCAACTATATTACGTTTCCTTCCACCCACATTTAATGCGAAAAAAACATTTACCAATCGACGGATTTAAGTTGCTCCAGTGTCAAAAGATGCGAAAGTCCTGATCGTTTGGTCCGCACATTTTACCGGCGATGCTAACGCAGCTATTCGGCCATGCTATGGCTATGAATAGCGTCAATAGCTATTCGCTCAATAGCTTCAGTTTCTTCTTCAATCCTTTCATACTCCAACCATCTGTTTCAATACATGCGTAATCTGTTGAATCGCTTAAGTCGCTGAAATCCGAGTTCGAATCCGAGCTAATGTCGCTATATCTTGCTGTGGTATTCCCATTGTTTGTTTACATTGGCAGCACTGTATGACGTCACAGGGAAATGGCCAGTGTCTTCGCAGAGAGCCGAAAATAAGGCACTTTAAAGCTTTATTTAGGGATATTCTGAGACCGGTAAAATTTTGGAAAAAACTTCAAAAAATACAACAAGCCACTGGGAACTGATTTTTATTGTTTTGAACCCTTTTGAAATTGTGATAATGTTCCCCTTTAAGACCTTTGTTGGATCGGAATTTGATTGATTGATTGATACTTTTATTAGTAGATTGCACAGTACAGTACATATTCCGTACAATTGACCACTAAATGGTAACACCCGAATAAGTTTTTCAACTTGTTTAAGTCGGGGTCCACGTTAATCAATTCTCTCCTGTCCAGAGGCAAAACCCAGTAACTCAATTTTGGTCAAAACTGAGCTGATAATAATTTTGGAGTTCCTAGGTGATATGCTTTACATTACATGTATGCGATATTGTAATTTGTTCCGTAAGTAAGCTGTTACGCGCATGGCAGGACCTAGCATCTACCACATAACCGCGTAGATCAGGGGCGCTCACACTTTTTCTGCAGGTGAGCTACTTTTCAATTGACCAAGTCGAGGAGATCTACCTCATTCCTATTTATAATTTATATTTATTTATTTATGAAAAAGACATTTTTGTTAACAAGTTAATGGTGTTTAATGATAATACAAGCATGTTTAACACACATAGATTCCTTTCTTTCATGAAGACAAGAATACAAGTTGGTGTATTTGATTCTGATGACTTGCATTGATTGGAATTAGACAGTGATGCTGATAACGTCCGCATTTTCAAATGGAGGAAAAAAAAAGTCCTCCTTTCTGTCCAATACCACATGAAAGTGGTTGGATTTGGCATCTCATTTGTCCAACTTGCGTACTCGTTTTTAAACACTTTGTTATGAGAGTAGCATATGTGTGTGGCCCTTTAATGTCTGGCAGCAGGTGAGTGACGTCAGTGAGTGTGCGGGTGGGCAAGCAAGTGAGAAAGCGGTCGCTGAGGGCGGGGGAGAAATACATTGGCATCAAACTCCGTAGCTTGCTAGCTTGTGCACGCTAGCTTTCTGAGACTCTTATTTTGTTAGCACAGGCAGGATGAAACAGGTCTTTTATGGTGAAGACAGGAACTGTGCAGTCGGTCTTTAGAGTTTTGACAGTAGGTACGGAGTCTCTAGAAATAAAATGTGTTTCTCTGCGTCCGCCCTGTTAGTGATTTTTTTTCTTAAATATGAGCTCGCAGCAGCCAGCGTCATCTCACAAGATCCTCGGGTGCCGAGAATGTCAAACAACTGACGAAAGTGAAGTCTTGGTATGATTGATGATTGCTCATTTTTATGTCTATTTTTTAATGCCTGGCTTGAGATCGACTGACACACCCTCCGAGATCGACCAGTCGATCGCGATCGACGTAATGCCCACCCCTGGCGTAGATACAACAGAAAAACCTAGTATCTCAAGGGACCAATCGGAGCTTCTTTGTCAGTCGCCTTATTGTCTTTAATGAGACATTTGCATGAATGGGGGCCAACGGTCAACCTGATTATGTGATATTATGGCACGAGGAGATATTTGGAAGATTGGCCCAGGACGTTGCAAGCACCTTCATTAAATGTATTGTTCTTGATTCTTCTTCCCCTTGCATACTCTTTTGGGCAGATAACTGTGGAGGTCAAAATAAAAACTGGACGCTGTACACGGCTCTTGCCCAATGTGCAAACGCAGAATGGGGCCCACCCGAGATTGTGATCAAATATCTGGAGAAAGGGCACACACGTTCATGAGAGCAGATTCAATCCATGGCTCAATCGGCAAGGAAATGAAAGCTCAAGAAAAAATCTATAGGTTTGATGACTTTGTAGATCTTTGTAAGACAGCATCAAGATTGATTGGTTTCCTTAGTTTTCTCAAAATCAGCTAGAAGTGAGTTACTAAGTTTTGCCTTTGGACGGGAGATCGGGGTTTAACGTGGTTTGTGGGGCTCGTTAAGGAAGTAGTTGGACATGTACTTAGGTATCAGGGAGGTGTAGCGGATTGTACAGACTAGACTTTTACTCTGTCCTCCACCCTGAACCAGCCCACTTTGGAGAAGTGGGTTGGAGTGAGGTGTGATCTAGGGTGGAGGTCGAAAAGTAACCGGACTAACTTGTTCTGGGATGTTTGGAGTCTAGATTTGAGGGTTTTGGAGGTGCTGGGATACCAAGGGGTGAACCCAGCACCAAGCAATACAGTCTGTGGTGGTTAAAGGTGTAGCCGAGCAGAACATGGGCAACCTCCTTATGTCCACTACTGATGATAGTATCTACCTCTGCTACTAATAGTTTGGCTTTTGAGCTAGTTTGTGCTGCTATACACCTCAGTCTAATATCTTATTCCTTGATACATGCTAAATGTTAGCATTCTAGCATTTTAACTACAAAGCCCGTTTCATTATGAGTTGGGAAATTGTGTTAGATGTAAATATAAACGGAATGCAATGATTTGCACATAATTTTCAACCCATATTCAGTTGAATATGCTACAAAGACAACATATTTGATGTTCAAACTCATAAAAAATTTTTTTTTTTTTGCAAATAATCATTAACTTTAAAATTTGATGCCAGCAACACGTGACAAAGAAGGTGGGAAAGGTGGCAATAAATACTGATAAAGTTGAGGAATGCTCATCAAACACTTATATGGAACATCCCACAGGTGTGCAGGCTAATTGGGAACAGGTGGGTGCCATGATTGGGTATAAAAGCAGCTTCCATGAAATGCTAAGTAATTCACAAACAAGGATGGGGTGAGGGTCACCACTTTGTAAGCAAATTGTCGAACAGTTTTAGAACTACGTTTCTCAACGAGCTATTGCAAGGAATTTAGGGATTTTACCATCTGCTGTCCGTAAAGTCATCAAAAGGTTCAGAGAATCTGGAGAAATCACTGCACGTAAGCGATGATATTACGGACCTTTGATCCCTCAGGCTGTACTGCATCAAAAACCGACATCAGTGTGTGAAGGATATCACCACATGGGCTCAGGAACACTTCATAAAACCACTGTCAGTAACTACAGTTGGTCGCTACATCTGTAAGTGCAACTTAAAACGCTACTATGCAAAGCCAAACCCATTTATCAACAACATCCAGAAACGCCGCCGGCTTGGCTGGGCCCGAGCTCATCTAAGATGGACTGATGCAAAGTGGAAAGTTGTTCTGTGGTCTGACAAGTCCACATTTCAAATTATATTTAGAAACAGAGGACGTGATGTCCTCCAGAATAAAGAGGAAAATAACCATTCGGATTGTTATAGGCGCAAAGGTCAAAAGCCAGCATCTGTGATGGTATGGGGGTGCATTAGTGCCCAAGGCATGGGTAACTTACACATCTGTGAAGGCACCATTAATGCTGAAAGGTACATACAGGTTTTGGAGCAACATATGTTGTTATCCAAGCAACGTTATCATAGACGCCCCTGTTTATTTCAGCAAGACAAGTGTTACAACAGCGTGGCTTCGTAAAAAAAAAAAGAGTGCGGGAACTTTCCTGGCCCGCCTGCAGTCCAGACCTGTCTTCCATGGAAAATGTGTGGCGCATTATGAAGCGTAAAATACGACAGCGGAGACCCCGGACTGTTGAACGACTGAAACTCTACATAAAACAAGAATGGGAAAGAACTCCACTTTCAAAGCTTCAACAATTAGTTTCCTCAGTCCCCAAACGTTTATTGAGTGTTGTTAAAAGAAAATGTGATGTAACACAGTGGTGAACATGCCCTTTCTCAACTACTTTGGCACGTGTTGCAGCCATGAAATTCTGAGTTAATTATTTGCAAAAAAAAATAAAGTTTAAGTCTTTGTAGTGCATTCAACTGAATATGGGTTGAAAAGGATTTGTATTCCGTTTATATTTACATCCAACACAATTTCCCAACTCATATGGAAACAGGGTTTGTAGTTTTTTGCTGGTAAACACTTCAGATTCTAACATTGTATTACTTGATACATGCTAACTGTTGGTAAGCTAACATGCTAACAATAAAATGTCGACTTATTGCGCTAAATTTGTAGGTATAAACCTCAGTCGTAAATTTTGGTTGGCTATCGGACACATGCTATTTGTCAATCCAGCCTTTTAGCTACTTTTGCTGGTACACACCCGAGGGTTGTTATATGTTGCTTCTCGACGCTAATTTGTTAGCATTTTAGTTCACATGCACTTTCCAGAAAAATGGCTTTTTCTACTTCCAGTATGTGTACCTAATAAAGAGAGTGATGCCAACAACTGGACAGACAGAATAATGAGCATAATGAAGAATGAATAATTCATGAGATGATTGGACTTACCCGCAGGGATGGCACCCGCACCACCAGCACCTCCCTGGGCTTGGTGCGCCTCCTACAGGAGAGAGGGATCTCAGCAGCCGTGTATCACCAGAGTCAGGCCAGTGAGGGCGTCTTATTCAGTACCTCCATCACGCCCGACAGACCCCGTGACCCGGACCCCCTGCGCCCCACAACACCTCCAAACTCCCCCACAGGACAGGGGGCCACGTCTATGGGCTTCGACTTCAAGAGCCCCTCCTACGACAACTTCCTGGCCTCCAAGCCGGCACGTTCCTTCCTGAAGGAGGTGACTGCGGGCACCAGGGGCCGCCAGAGGGGGCGGGACTGCGAGAGCCAGACTGACGTGAGCGTGAGCGTGCACAACCTCAACCTGCTGGACAAGGTGAAGCGTCTGGGTGTGGCCCGGCCGCCAAGTCCGAGCCCCGTGCTGGGGCCTCTGGGTGGGCTGCGGAGATCGGGCTCCCCCTTTGGGCCTGAGGGGATAAGACGGAACAGGAGTTACCCGGCGAGCATGGCCATGAAGGCTCCGGGTCCTCCTGAGTAGTCCGCACCAGGGAAATGGGAGGAGCCAATCTGGTGCTGGGGGTTGAACAACCAAAGACACAGCCATTATATTAGGTACACCTGACATTACACTGGAAAAACAACGGTGGACTTGAGGGGGAGGGGGGGGGGGGTGGACAACAACAGTAGGATTTTTTAAGCTTCACGGTAATAATCGCTGTAGATTTTACGGTAAAATGATATCGTAAGTCAGTCGGCAGAATTACCGTATTTCCTTGAATTGCCGCCGGGGCGCTAATTAATTCAAAACCCCTTCTCACTTCGGCGTTTACCAAAGGCATGCGGTAAATTCAGGCCTGCGCTTATAAATTTGAGTGTGATGATCATGAAAAGCACATTTAATAGAAAAAAACGTTATCATGGTCTTACCTTTACTTAGAAATGAAGTCCATGCGCAGCTCCTTCTGATCAAAAGCATCGATGACTTGTTTATAGAAGTCTTCCTTATCTTTATTCAGTTTTAAAAGTCTCTTTGTCTTGATGGAGATCTTCCTTTATTACCTCCTGCTTCGATTGTATTTTAGATATGTAATCCTCCATGTTAAAAGTGCAAGCGAGAGGAAAACATAAACACTCTTGCTGCTTGTTGTCACTTCTTCTGCAGCCGAGTAGTCGCAAGAAGGATCACTGGCGCCCTCTGCCACCAGGAGGCGGGAGTCATTTAATGACTCATGTTTGACACACGCAGCCACGGTATATTGATAAAACATAGCTGCTTACTGTTTTTTTTTTTTAGCATAATCAATAGCTTGAACCTTAAATCCTACTGAATAGCTCTTAATCTTCTTCCCTTTATGCGATTTCAAATGATTGAAATCAGCCTCCTCCATTTTGAAAATGATGACAGGTGAAGTGTCACTCGTGACGTGACGAGTTTGACCCTGCGGAAATTCAAGGCATATGCTAATTATTTGGCGAAACGAGTTTGACCCGTCAGTAATTCTAGGCAGGCGCATACTATATACCCGGTGGCAATTCAAGGAAATACGGTAAGTACCGCTCTTCAGTTGATGGTCATTTGCTGCGGTGCTACTGTTTGTTTCAATTCACAGTAATTCTCTGGATGGACTGTAATTTTTTTACCTTCGAAACAATGTTACTGTAAAAGTACTACTCTTTAAGTCATTTGCTTTCAAAACAATGACCTGCCAATTTACTTTTACTGGTAAATTACAGTGATAGCGTTTTCCCATTTACAGTAATGCACTGCGAAAACAATGACTATACAATAGATTTTAGGGCAATGGGGAATGTTTTTGTAAAAGCTGTACCGCTCTTTCATTTACTTTATTTTGTTGTGCGATCTGCTCTGCCTGCGATGAGGGAGCGACTTGTCCAGGGTGTAAACTGCCTTCCGCCCGATTGTAGCTGAGATAGGTCACACAGGAGGGTGGGCACACAGTGGGGGTGGGCACACAGGGGAATGGGCACACAGGAGGATGGGCACACAGTGGGGGTGGGCCCACAGAGGGTGGGCCCACAGGGGGATGGGGAAACAGGAGGGTGGGCACACAGTGGGGTGGGCACACAGGAGGGTGGGCACACAGGTGGGGTGGGGACACAGGAGGATGGGCACACAGTGGGGGTGGGGACACAGGGGGTGGGCACACAGGAGGATGGGCACACAGGGGGATGGGCACACAGTGCAGGTGGGCACACAGTGCAAGTGGGCACACAGGAGGGTAGGGACACATGGGGGTGGGGAAACAGGAGGGTGGGCACACAGGGGGTGGGCACACAGGAAGGTGGGCACACAGGGGGATGGGCACACAGGAAGGTGGGCACACAGGGGGATGGGCACACAGTGGGGGTGGGCACACAGGAGGGTGGGGACACAGGAGGGTAGGCACACAGGAGGGTGGGCACACAGGAGAGTGGGCACCACCACAAGAAGGAACCTGGGAGGGTTAAAAATTGGCAAATCAGTTGCCACAATACTACTGTAAAAGTTGTACGATTCAATTTACAGCATAAAGTTTAACTTTAACTTTAATTTGCTGTGAAAAAATAAACCTCGCAGCTCATTGCCAAAATTGGACCGTAAAAACTAAAGTGGTACCATGTTTGACTGTCAAAACAATGACAGTAAAAACTAAACAGCAGCTCAGTCGCAAAAATGTAAGTGTAAAAATAAGTGGTACAGTTTTTTTAATTGACAGTCATTCGATACAATTTGACAGGAAAAATGTGTGCCAGCATGAATCTGGAAAAACTCCAAAGTTGTTGGACATGATTGGATGGTCCATGTCAGCATTTTTCTTACTTTTTCTAACAAACAGCACCTCAGAAAATACTTGGCTCTTCAAGTAATGACCAACATTACAATACAGTAGCATAGTAGGCCTAAATACTGTGGAGTTTGGACCAGACGTTCCTCCAAGGGAATTTAAGTTGCTGGTCAATCCCACGTTCTTTCGATGACACATAAACTGGGTTTAAATGATCACCCAGAACAGAATAGGTATTTTGCAATTTATTCCAAAGCTTTGGAGGGACCAACCTAAAAACAACACATTCAATTCGCGTCGCCTAATTGATCTGAAACCCTTACGGAAGCGCTGTCTTCTTCAATATCTCCCTCTCCCCTACCCACCGGAACGAATACACATGTCTATTGTCCTCCTTAGCTGGGCACAGGCTGAGATAAGAAGGGAGTATTGCTACTCCTCACATTCCTAAAGCCAAGGTTAACTTGCAGTGTACCATAGACATGAGATTATAAAATAGGAAGAGTACAAATGGAAAACACTAGCTATTTGAAATATGACTTTAGAAAGAAATAACTCTTAAATATGGATATATGTACATATCTATCTCTGTCAGTACTCATTAAAAACAGGGCAGAGGTTTTATTTAACAAATAATATTTTTGGCCACTGTAATATTGCGCACAGTTTGACAATAACACTGTTTGCATATTTATTTGAATGACCCCTGCGACCCTGAAAGGGACAAAGCGGTAGAAAATGGATGGATGGAGGGATTCCTGGGCGTAGCGAGAGATGGCGCCCGGTACCACACGCGTCATTTTAAGCCATCCAAGAGTAGTATTCCTTCCCCGCTTTAAGGATGTAGCTCACATTATAGTGCGTCAGTGTCACTCACGCAAAGAATACAAAAAAAAAACACATTTTTTTGGCAAAGGCCTTGCGTAAAATGGCCGCCACGCAAAGCTGACCACGACGCATCCAGCTCTGAAAACGTATTATTTGCACATTATGCAATCCGGGCTTTTGCAATAAAATGAATTGAAGGTGTCTTTGTTGCAGTATGTCTTTCTCCCCAGCAGGTGGCGCCCATGATTAATAAACCACTAGAGCAGGGGTCGGCAACCCAAAATGTTGAAAGAGCCATATTGGACCAAAAATACAACACCAAATCCGTCTGGAGACGCAAAAAATTAAAAACCATATTACATACAGATAGTGTCATGAGATATAAATTGAATTAAGAGGACTTAAAAGGAAACTAAATGAGCTCAAATATAGCTACAAATGAGGCATAATGATGCAATATGTACATACAGCTAGCCTAAATAGCATGTTAGCATCGATTAGCTTGATGTCATGCAGTGACCAAATATGTCTGATTAGCACTCCACACAAGTCAATAACATCAACAAAACTCACCTTTGTGCATTCACGCACAACGTTAAAAGTTTGGTGGACAAAAAGAGACAAAACAGGGGTGACATAAAACACGTCCTAGAAAGTCGGAGAAAGTTATACATGTAAACAAACTAGGGTGAGTTCAAGGACCGCCAAAATTAGTAGGACAAAGCTGCGTTCGACAAATACTTGAATCAGTGAAGCATTTTTAATATAAACAGTGTGCTTTATTGCAATTAGGGAGGTTTGTGTCATGTTTGTCCTTCTACAGCAGGGGTGTCCAAACTTTTTCCACAGAGGGCCGCACGGAAAAATTTAAGCATGCGAGCCCCATTTTGATATTTTTAATTTTCAAACCATATATGGATTTTTTTTTTATCCTTAGGGCATAGAGGGTTTCAGTCACTAAAACGTTAAAAATAAGTCAAATTATTATTTTTTTTTTAATTCATGCTTACAGTAAATCTCTATAACAACTTGAGGTTGATATAAAGTAAAATAAATAAGGTTTTATGCCTTTTCTGTCAAAGTCAACTTACTTTTTATAGTAAAATTGAAATATGCACTATTTAGATAGATAGATAGATAGATAGATAGATAGATAGATAGATAGATAGATAATACTTTATTGATTCCTTCAGGAAAGTTCCTTTATTTAGCAATTAAAGCCCTCAAAGATCAATAATGCAAGACACCATTGATTTTGATTATTTAATATTTTTGAGTAATCACAGTGAAAAGTTAAATCAAATCCTACTAAATATATTTGAAATCCGAAAGGTTCCCCACTCATAAAGTGATGCATTTTTATTAGTTATTTTTTTACTTTTAACAATAACATTTCAAGACGAACTTCCAATTTATCTGTTGATTTTAAGTTTGAACTATTATTTAGTTTGTTTTATGCTCTTTTGTCAAAACTTTGATGTTTTTATATGGCAACCACACAACATATGCAATATTTTTTCCACATAAAACATTTTAAAGTGATAATTTTTAAGTAATAATTCATTATAACATAGATTTATTTTTTTTGAGCAATGGAAAAAAAGAAAATAAAGACTAAAGGGAAAAATACTGCCTGCATGGCAGCTTTGTGTCGACATTGCCAATTTTTTCTCATTAGATTTCACCTCATTCCACTTTTTTTTAATGTTTTTTTAAATTTTTGCAATACTATCAATTTTGCCATTTTTGCAGAATGTGTGGCGGGCCGCTAAACGATTAACTGGGGGCCCCCGGGCCGCACTTTGGACACCCCTGTAAACAAACTAGGGTGAGTTCAAGGACCGCCAAAATTAGTAAGAAAAAACGGCGCTCGCCAAAGACTCGAATCAGTGAAGCATGCTTAATACAAACAGTGTGCTTTATAACAATTAGGGAGGTTTGTGTCATGTTTGTCCTTCAGAAACCATATTAAAACAAAACATGTTTCCCCCCCCCTGTCATTTTTTTCCATTTTTTATACTTTTTGAAAAAGTTCCAAAGGGCCACTAGGGCGGCGCTAAAGAGCCGCATGCGGCTCTAGAGCCTTGGGTTGCCGACCCCGCAGTAGAGGAACACGCATCAGAAACTTTCCACATGAGATTTCAGCTGCAAATGAGGTCAATTTGAACATTGGATGGATAGAATGAATTCCAGGGAGTTCAAAAGACTGATTTGGCAACAGCGGCTTTAAGACTTGACATTGAAAGGCTAGGGAGTTCAACGTGATTTAATTGTACTTTTTTTAATTGTCGAGTTTTAAAATAAGTGACTTTTTAAAAATAAACAAGCATAATAAAACTTTGTACATTGTACACCCAACACACACGCACACACACACACACACACACAGTAAAGTTTTTCAGTGTCACCGCTTAAAAAGCACAAAGTTTGACACAAGTCCCTTATGGCTACTTCAGACTGTCACATCTTAACCTATTCCTCATTCTCCTGCCAGACCCAGCACACACGCACACACACACACACAAACACGCACACGCACAAATCTTATTCTTCCCCAAAGGCATCCCGAGCCACTTCTCTGAATAATTCACCGAGACTGCTTTGTTCATCGATCCCTCTTGATGCATGCTTCTGACACACACACGCACACACACACACACACACGCACACACCTTTCACTTAACTCACAAGCACATTAACCACCATGTTCATTTTTAGGACCTTTATAGCTGCGGCTGTAGTCAGCGTCTTTTTTTACATCTCCATGTACACTTCATGCCTACCTGCTCTTTCAGTACACCAGACACACACACACACACACACACCCACACACACACACACACACACACACACACCTTATTGCTCCTAAAGATGGCGCAGTCCCTTCGACGCTACTCCTGAACATCCTGAAGTGCTGACCTTCATCCGTGTGCCTTTTTTTTCTCCAACACATCGGCCAGAACCCACCTGGGATCTGTTCAACTGGTGTCAGGTGACGTGACAAGAAAAAACTTTCAGCGCCGCCGACTTCCTGTTGGACAACACCCAGGCGGCGGCGCGGACGTCTATTTTTCAAACGAGTCCTTACACGCACAGCAGGAGGTCACCGTGGAGTTGACCTCCAGCAAGGCCGGACAATGTTCAGCACATTACTCCTGCATTATGTCACCCACAAACCCAAGTTCTTTTGATGACACAATAGCTGATTTTAAATTATCACCCAGAACAGAATAGGTATTTTGGAATTTATTCCAAAGCTTTGGGGAGACCAACCTAAAAAAACAATACATTCAATTCGGGTCGCCTAGTTGATCTGAAAACCTTACGGAAGCGCTGTCTTCTTCAATATTTCCCTCACCCCCACCCACCGGAAAGAATACACCTGTCTATTGTCCTCCAAAGCTGGGCACAGGAAGAGATAAGAAGGGAGTAATGCTACACCTTACATTCATCAAGCCAAAGTTAACATACACAGTTTACTAGCGGACAAACAGAAAGAGAACAAATGGAAAAACACTATCTGTTTTCAAATATGACTATAGAAAGAAATAACTCTTAAATATGTATATATATATATATATATATGTATATATATATATATATATATATATATATATATATATATATATATATATATATCTTAAATATGGATGTATGTAGATATCTATGTCCGTCAAAACCAAAGCACTGTCATTGGTTTAGCAGGGTGCTTCCTGCATGATCGCGCTCAAAAAGAAATGAAAAAAGCAAGTTTCTGGAAAACATTTTCATTTCAGCAGTGAAAATGTGCAAATGTCATGATAATTGGAACGGTGCAGCGGGAGGAGGAGACAGGGACGTGGTTAGCTCGAAATAAACAAAGCTTTGTGAAGTGTATACTTACCATATTTCATGGAATTGCCGCCAGGGCGCTAATTAATTTAAAACCTCCTCTCACTCCGGCGGTTACCAAAGGCATGCGGTAAAGGCAAGCATGCGCTTATTATTTTAAAACCTCTTCTCACTCCGGCACTTACCAAAGGCATGCGGTAAATTTAGGCCGGTGCTTATAAATTTGAGTGTGATGTAAGGATACCATCATGAAAAGCACATTTAATTAAAAAAAATGTTATCATGGTCTTACTTTTACTTATAAATGAAGTCCATGCGCCGCTCCTACTGATCAAAAGCATTGATGACTTGTTTATAGAAGTCTTCCTTATCTTTCTTCAGTTTTAAAAGTATGTCTCGATGGAGATCTTCCTTTATTACCTCCTGCTTCGATTGAAAGTCCAGTTTAGAAAACTGTTTTATTTTAGATATGTAATCCTCCATGTTAAAAGTGTAAGCGAGAGGAAAAAATAAACAATCGCTGCTCACTCTTGCTGCTTGTTGTCACTTCTTCTGCAGCCGAGTAGTCGCAAGAAGGATCACTAGCGCCCTCTACCACCAGGAGGCTAGAGTGTTTTAATGACTCATATTTGACTCACGCAGCTACGGTGTATTAATAAAACATAGCTGCTTACTGTTCTTTTTAGCATATTCAATAGCTTGGACCTTAAATCCTACTGAATAGCTCTTAATCTTCTTCCCTTTATGCGATTTCAAATTATTGAAATCAGCCTCCTCCATTTTGAAAATGATGACGGGTGAAGTGTCACTCGTGACGTGACGAGTTTGACCCGGCGGAAATTCTAGACATGCGCTAACTGGGTGTGAGTTTTCCTTGCCCTTATGTGGGCTCTACTGAGGATGTCATTGTGGTTTGTTTTGTGGTTTGTGCAGCTCTTTGAGATACTAGTGATTTAGGGCTATATAAATAATCATTGATTGATTGATTGATTAATAAAAATAATATTTTGCGAAACGAGTTAGACCCAGCGTTAATCCTGAGCCGGCGCTAATGCTAAGCATGTGCTAATTATTTTGACCCGGCAGTAACTCTAGGCAAACGCATACTATATACCCAGCGGCAATTCAAGGAAATACAGTAATCCAAATGAACATGGTGTAAATAAGTGTAGCAAGTATGTTACCAGGTGCGTGTTGAAATCCAGGCGGAAGTCCAGATAGGGCAAGGCAGGCTCAGAGGTCCAGGGAGAGGCGGGAGGTCAAGGGCTGGAGTGAGGCATCATGGTCCGAGGGCAGGCATGATGTTGAGATCCAGAGAGTCCGGAGGGGATCCAGGAAGACGAGACACACAGCTCGACAACGGGGAAGCTGGATGACGACACGACACAGGACACGATGGGGGGAAAACACAACAAGCTAGGAAGCACATAGGCAAGGAAAGCTGGAGACGTGATAAGGCTTACATGTATAAGTAGCTACGTTCTGGCACTGGAACGCGAGACGCGCTGGCTTATGAAGGCAGGTCTCTCATCAATGTCAGGTGTGTTGATTGCAGACCATAGCCGGAGAGGAATGTCCCCTGGTGTGCTCAGCAGAGTGAGAGGCGGCAGGTGTGCCATCAGTCACAAAAATAAGAATAATTAAAGCTGCAAGCAGCGATGGACAGGACCGCTTTGGATGCTGCCCCAGCAACCCAAGCCCAGATAAGCGGTAGAAGATGGATGGATGGATTGTTACACAGAGCAAAAGTGCAAAAGTGGTATACACATGTGTTATACATCAGTCTCATAGTAATAACAGTTGTAAAGTGGCTTGGGCATTTTATAAGGAAGCCTTGGTGCCGCCATTTTGAGACTCTAATGCATGGTGAAAGGAATGCAGTTGTTGTATTGAAGTGGGAATAGCAAACTTCCTGTTGATTTTAGTTGGGGGCGGTCAGTGTATGAAATATAAGTCTCAGTGATACCTACATTGAGGTTTTTGTTTCATGTGTGTATGACAGTCCTACAGTTTTGTCTGAGCAGAAAGCCACCATTTTGTGACAACAGCAGCAGCGAAATGGTTCTTTGCGGGCTCAACAAATCCAAACCCTCTTTAACTTTTAATCAGAAGGGTTCAATCTCTCTTCTGTGCTTATTTGAAGGCAAAACGACAAACGGCCTCAGAGGAGATAATGTTTGAAATAAAGCGACATTTTTTAGCCAACTTTTGTATTGAAGTGGGAATAGGAAACTTCCTGTTGATTTTGGCCGGGAGGTCTCAGTGGATGATAGGTCTAACTGAGACCTACGTAGTAGTTTTTGTTCATGTTTCTATGACATTCCTACTGGAAGTTACAGACAGTTTTGTCTGTGTTTTCTTTCTAAAGGGGGCTAGAGCGCAATTTTGAGTTTTGGGTTTGTTGGTTTTTTTATTAGATCGCAATTTTCACCAGTCCTGATGTGTGTGTCAAATTTGGTGAGTTTTGAAGCATGTTAAGGGGGTCAAATTACAGCTCAGAGAGGCTGCAGTTTAATAACAAAGAATAATAATAATAAAACCTTGGAAATTCAAAAGGGTCCTCTGTCCCAAAGGGACATCGGTTCCTAATTTTCATCTTAGAAGTCTTTTATAGAGTAAGGAGGCAAAGTTAGTAACGTAAACTTGATTTTGAGACTAATGGGGAGAAATGAGTTTCAATTAGTATATCGCTTTTATAGATAAGAGTTACTCAAATAAATCCCCCAAAAATAAAGAATTTAAGCAGAAGCATGCAACATTTTCAAATCATACGCTGTAAAAATTGTCCTATTATATTCACAGTAAATTATCGTACTATAATTGCATCACTTTCACAATTATATTTTAGTCATTTCCTGAGCAATAAAACTTACAGATGTAGCGACCAACCGTAGTTACTGACAGTGGTTTTATGAATTGTCCCTGAACCCATGTGATGATATCCTTTACACACTAATGCCGGATTTTGATGCAGTACCGCCTGAGGGATCGAAAGTCCGTAATATCATTGGTTACGTGCAGGGATTTCTTTAGATTATCTAAACTTTTTGATGATTGGATGGACAGTAGATGGTAAAATCCCTAAATTCCTTGCAATAGCTCTTTGAGAAATGTTCTAAAACCGTTCGACAATTTGCTTACAAATTGGTGACCATCACCCCATCCTTGTTTGTGAATTACTTGGCATTTCATGGAAGCTGCTTTTATACCCAATCATGGCACCCACCTGTTCCCAATTAGCCTGCACACCTGTGGGATGTTCCAAATAAGTGTTGTGATGAGCAGTTCTCAACTTTATCAGTATTTATTGCCACCTTTCTCAACTTCTTTGTCACGTGTTGCTGGCATCAAAATCTAAAGTTAATGATTATTTGCACACACAAAAATGTTTATCAGTTTGAACATCAATAAGAGAAGTGGGAAGTGAATTATATTTATATAGCGCTTTTCTCTAGTGACTCAAAGTGCTTTACATAGTGAAACCCAATATCTATGTTACATTTAAACCAGTGTGGGGGGGCACTGGGAGCAGGTGGGTAAAGTGTCTTGCTCAAGGACACGACGGCAGTGGCTAAGATGGCGTACGCGGGAATCGAACCTGCAACCCTCAAGTTGCAGGTTCAACCAACCGAGCTATACCGCCCCATATGTTGTCTTTGTATCATATTCAACTGAATATTGCACACACAAAAATGTTTATCAGTTTGAACATCAAATAAGTGAAGTGTGAAGTGAATTATATTTATATAGCGCTTTTCTCTAGTGACTCAAAGTGCTTTACATAGTGAAACCCAATATCTATGTTACATTTAAACCAGTGTGGGGGGCACTGGGAGCAGGTGGGTAAAGTGTCTTGCTCAAGGACACGACGGCAGTGGCTAAGATGGCGTATGCGGGAATCGAACCTGCAACCCTCAAGTTGCAGGTTCAACCAACCGAGCTATACCGCCCCATATGTTGTCTTTGTAGCATATTCAACTGAATATGGGTTGAAAAAGGTTTGCAAATCATTGTATTCCGTTTATATTTACATCAAACACAATTTCCCAACTCATATGGAAACGGGGTTTGTAAAAAGATGGCGGGACAGAACGAAGGCATGCTTGGGGCGGCCATCTGCCTCGACCAGATGTGTTGAAACAAGGAGTCAGAAGAAAAAAATGTCACATATTTGTTGACATTTTCATGTTTTATTCGTCTATAAGTACCCTGCCACCACATTTCTCTTTTCCACTCCAAACCACAAGTTGGTGACAGAGTGACCCAAAAAATTGGCGTATTATTCATATTGCATTTGACGGTACATTAAAAAAAAAACAAAAGTACAAGCCAAACTCCTCATAAATACTTTAGTCTTGAGAAGGGCACAGTGTAGTTTTTAGGAGGAGTACTCGTACTCTTCTGCACTGCGCTTGCCGAAGTCCATCCAGCCCAAGTAGTCGCCCCCGTCTGCTCGCCGCTGGTTGGCGATGCTCACGCCGCCGCCTCTGCTGCTGGATGAGTTTCTACGCACCGAACCTGAGAGGAAGAAGACGTGATGAAGGTGCCGCATTGCCTTTAAAACACCGTGTGCAGATCTTGGCGGACTCAATGTCCAGCATACAGTAGAATGTTCACATTTCGATCAGCATTCGTGTTCATTCCCATTCTGAGTCGATTCATCCTTTTCAGAATTGGGTTTTTAAAACGATACTTAGGCCAGTTCCGTGTTTTCTCATTGCATGCATAGCGGACAAGTGGAGCTTTAGAAACCTGTTTTGTTATTATTTACATACCAAATAATATATTGCATGAATGGGTTGAGTAATCAATCAATCAATCAAAAAATGTTTACTTATATAGCCCTAAATCACTAGTGTCTCAAAGGGCTGCACAAACCACTACGACATCCTCGGTAGCCCACATAAGGACAAGGAAAACTCACACCCAGTGGGACGTCGGTGACAATGATGACTATGAGAACCTTGGAGAGGAGGAAAGCAATGGATGTCCAGCAGGTCTAACATGATACTGTGAAAGTTCAATCCATAATGGATCCAACACAGTCGCGAGAGTCCAGTCCAAAGCGGATCCAACAAAGCAGCGAGAGTCCCGTTCACAGCGGGGGCCAGCAAGAAACCATCCCAAGCGCAGGCGGATCAGCAGCGCAGAGATGTCCCCAGCCGATACACAGGTGAACAGTACATGTCCACCGGATCGGACCGGACCCCCTCCACAAGGGAGAGTGGGACATAGGAGAAAAAGAAAAGAAACGGCAGATCAACTGGTCTAAAAAGGGGAGTCTATTTAAAGGCTAGAGTATACAAATGAGTTTTGAGGTGAGACTTAAATGCTTCTACTGAGGTAGCATCTCGAACTGTTACTGGGAGGGCATTCCAGAGTACTGGAGCCCGAACGGAAAACGCTCTATAGCCCACAGACTTTTTTTGGGCTTTGGGAATCACTAATAGGCCGGAGTCTTTTGAACGCAGATTTCTTGCCTGGACATACGGTACAATACAATCGGCAAGATAGGATGGAGCTAGACCGTGTAGTATTTTATACGTAAGTAGTAAAACCTTAAAGTCACATTTTAAGTGCACAGGAAGCCAGTGCAGGTGAGCCAGTATAGGTATATATGTATGTATATATGTATATAAAGGTATATACAGTATAGGTATATATGTATGTATATATGTATATAAAGGTATGTACAGTACAGGCGTAATATGATTAAACTTCCTTGTTCTTGTCAAAAGTCTAGCAGCCGCATTTTGTACCAACTGTAATCTTTTAATGCTAGACATGGGGAGACCCGAAAATAATACGTTACAGTAATCGAGACGAGACGTAACAAACGCATGGATAATGACTCGGCGCCTTTAGTGGACAAAATGGAGCGAATTTTAGCGATATTACGGAGATGAAAGAAGGCCGTTTTAGTAACGCTTTTAATGTGTGCCTCAAAGGAGAGAGTTGGGTCGAAGATAATACCCAGATTCTTTACAGAGTCGCCTTGTTTAATTGTTTGGTTGTCAAATGTTAAATAGAGGTCGGTGTCTAGCCGGACCGATAATCAGCATTTCCGTTTTTTTGGCGTAATGAATCATTTCTGAACTCAATCAGCACCCAACAATTGAAATCTTATATAAACTGTAAAGCAGGGGTCACCAACCTTTTTGAAACCAAGAGCTGTTCTTGGGTACTGATTAATGCGAAGAGCTCCCAGTTTGATACACACTTAAATAAATTGCCAGAAATAGCCAATTCGCTCAATTTACCTTTAACTCTATGTTATTATTAATAATTAACTGTATTTATTTTGTGGAAACACTGATCATCTTAATGATTTCTCACAATAAATATACATTTTTGATGACATGTTTTAAATAGGTTAAAATCCAATCTGCACTTTGTTAGAATTTATAACAAATTGGACCAAGCGATATTTCTAACAAAGACAAATTATTATTTCTTCCGGTAAGAATGTCGGAGAGACATGAAACAAAATCATCTATGTAGGTCTCACTTAGACCTACATTTTAATAATTTACATCCTTTAGCAAAAATCAACAGGAAGTTGGCAATTACCCCTTCAAAACAAAAGTTTTGAAGGGGTAAGAAATAGCCATTTGCTCAATTTAACTTTAACTCTATGTTATTATTAATAGTTAATGATATTCATCTTTGTGGAGGAGTTCAAGTACCTATGAGTCTTGTTCACGAGTGAGGGAAGAGTGGATGGTGAGATCGACAGCTGATCGGTGCGGCGTCTTCAGTAATGCGGAAGTTGTACCGATCCGTTGTGGTGAGCAACTGGAAAGCAACTGAGAGACTTATTGAAAAATAAAACAATATTGTAACCCTGAAACAGGCTCTCATGTCGGTGCTTGGTGGTCGGAAAAACCCCAGGAGGGCAAGCCCCTCACTAACCAATAGTAAATAAATAACTTCCTACCATTAACGCAACTTCTTAAACAGGTGCGGTAGAAAACGGATGGATGGATTAAAAATGCACGAGAATGTTTTATATTTTGAACATTATTTTTAACACTGTGATTACAAGTGGAATTATTCATTACTTATCGTGTTAAGCATTGTCAGCTCAGATTTATCCGAGAGCCAGACGCAGTCATCAAAAGAGCCACATCTGGCTCTAGAGCCATAGGTTCCCTACCCCTGAACTAGGCGATGCGAATTGAATGTGGTTTTTTTTTAGGTTGGTCTCTCCAAAGCTTTGGAATAAATTGCAAAATACCTATTCTGTTCTGGGTTATCATTTAAAATCAGCTTATGTGTCATCAAAAGAACTTGGGATTGACCAGCAACTTAAATTCCCTCGGAGGAACATTTGGTCCGAACGCAACAGTACACACACACACTACACTGTGTGTGTGTGTACCTATGTGATGGCTGATTGTTACCACTCCACTGTGTAGGACTGCTCACAACATTAGGTACACACACACACACACACACACACACACACTCATTACAGTGTTTGTGCCTAATGTGATGGCTGATTGTTACCACTCCACCGTGTAGGACTGCTCACAACATTAGGTACACACAGTGCGTTTAGAAGTAAAAGTGTATTGTTGTGGTTACTAATGACAAAATTACATCAGAACACACTTTTCCGAAAAGTGTGTTCAGATTCCAGTCGGCTCATCTTTATTTATATTTCTTTTATGGTGAGAGAAGCAGCATTGCATTTCTGCGCGTGGAGAGATGCTGCTTTCCACCTCGCCACATCCTCCTACACAACACACACACACACGCACACACACACACACACACACACACACACACACACGTTGCTGAGAATATTGCCGGCAAAAGACTCGACAACGACACCTCCCACACCAAAACATGCAAAGCGAACAGCAAAGAACATGACTCCCTTCACACACACACACTCACACACACACACACGCACACACACACTCAGGAGACACACGTCAATCTAACCTTTGACATGTGATGTTATTCAAGTACAGCAAAGTTGTAACACAGGAGACTAACATAATTAACATAACATAATGTAACATAACATAATAAAACATAATATAACAAAATATAACATAACATGATATAACATAACATAATACAACATAACATAATATAACAAAACATAAGAAAATAACAATTTGATACAACATTACATAAAATAACATAACATAAAAAAAATATAAAATAACATAATATAACATGATATAACATAGCATGATATAACAAAAAAAATTACCAAAATATAACATAACATAATACAACTTAACATAATATAACATACTATAATACAACAGAACATAATATAACAGAACATAACACAACAGAACACAACACAACAGAACATAATACAAGAACATAATACAACAGAACATAACACAACAGAACACAACACAACAGAACATAATACAAGAACATAATACAGCAGAACATAACGTAACATAATAGACACATAACATAATAGACAAATAACATAAGACAACAGAACACAAAATAACAAGACATAATATAACAAAACATAACATAATACAATATAACATATCATGATATAACATCTGCAATGAGGTGGCGACTTGTCCAGGGTGTACCCCGCCTTCCGCCCGATTGTAGCTGAGATAGGCGCCAGCGCCCCCCGCAACCCCAAAAGGGAATAAGCGGTAGAAAATGGATGGATGGATGGATGATATAACATAACATAATACAACATAACATAATATAACAAAACATAATAACAAAACATAACATAACATGATATAACATAACATAATACAACATAACATAATACATCAGAACATAATATAACAAAAAAATAATATAACAAAATATAACATAACATGATATAACATAACAAAATGCAACATAACATAATATAATACAACATTACATAATATAACAGAACATAATATAACAGAACATAACACAACAGAACATAATACAACAGAACATAACATAACATAATAGACACATGCAAACCCCGTTTCCATATGAGTTGGGAAATTGTGTTGGATGTAAATATAAACAGAATACATCCATCCATCCATTTCCTACCGCTTATTCCCTTTTGGGGTCACGGGGGGCCAGAAGGCAGGGTACACCCTGGACTTCCTTTTCAACCCATATTCAGTTGAATATGCTACAAAGACAACATATTTGATGTTCAAACTCATAAACTTTTTTTTTTGCAAATAATCATTAACTTTAGAATTTGATGCCAGCAACACATGACAAAGAAGTTGGGAAAGGTGGCAATAAATACTGATAAAGTTGAGGAATGCTCATCAAACACTTATTTGGAACATCCCACAGGTGTGCAGGCTAATTCGGAACAGGTGGGTTCCATGATTGGGTATAAAAACAGCTTCCATGAAATGCTAAGTAATTCACAAACAAGGATGGGGTGAGGGTCACCACTTTGTAAGCAAATTGTTGAACAGTTTTAGAACAACATTTCTCAACGAGCTATTGCAAGGAATTTAGGGATTTTACCATCTACGGTCCGTAAAATCATCAAAAGGTTCAGAGAATCTGGAGAAATCACTGCACGTAAGCAATGATATTACGGACCTTTGATTGCTCAGGCGGTACTGCATCAAAACCGACATCAGTGTGTAAAGGATATCACCGCATGGGCTCAGGAACACTTCATAAAACCACTGTCAGTAACTACAGTTGGTCACTACATCTGTAAGTGCAAGTTAAAACTCTACTATGCAAAGCCAAAGCCATTTATCAACAATATCCTGAAATGCCGCCGGCTTGGCTGGGCTCATCTAAGATGGACTGATGCAAAGTGGAGAAGTGTTCTGTGGTCTGACCAGTCCACATTTCAAATTATATTTGGAAACAAAGGACATGGTGTCCTCCGGAACAAAAAGGAAAATAACCATCCGGATTGTTATAGGCGCAAAATGTAAAAGCCAGCATCTGTGATGATATGGGGGTGTATTAGTGCCCAAGGCATGGGTAACTTATACATCTGTGAAGGCACCATTAATGCTGAATGGTCCATACAGGTTTTTGGAACAACATATTTTTTTCATCCAAGCAACGTTATCATGGACGCCCCTGCTTATTTCAGCGAGACAAGTGTACAACGGGGTGGCTTCGTAGTAAAAGAGTGCGGGTACTTTCCTGGCTCGCCTGCAGTCCAGACCTGTCTTCCATGGAAAATGTGTGGCGCATTATGAAGCGTAAAATACGACAGCGGAGACCCCGGACTGTTGAACGACTGAAGCTCTACATAAAACAAGAATAGGAAAGAATTCCACTTTCAAAACTTCAACAATTACTTTCCTCAGTTCCCAAACGCTTATTGAGTGTTGTTAAAAGAAAAGGTGATGTAACACAGTGGTGAACATGCCCTTTCCCAACTACTTTGGCACGTGTTGCAACCATGAAATTCTAAGTTAATTATTCTTTGCAAAAAAAAAATAAGGTATGAGTTTGAACATCAAATATGTTGTCTTTGTAGCATATTCAACTGAATATGGGTTGAAAAGGATTTGCAAATCATTGTATTCTGTTTATATTTACATCTAACACAATTTCCCAACTCATATGGAAACAGGGTTTGTATTTCTAACTTTTATAAATGCTTTTCTTTTTCAACCAAAAAAAATGTATATATACACATTTTTGTTTGTTAAAAGTAAAGCACATATTCATATATAAAAAATGTTTTATGAACAACTTGCCTTAATTAAAAAAAAAACATATGACTTTTTTTGGAGCAAGGACAATTAGATCTCTACAAATATTGTTTTAACCCCAAAAAAAAAAAATTGGATAAAAACTTCTTAAAGCAAACCATGAATCTCCACATACTATTTCGCTATTTTTCCTCTAATTAGAGTTGTCAAAGTAAACAAGTTAACTCATGTGATTAATTACAAAACATTATCGTATTAATCATGTATTTACACAGGTTAATCGCACAATTGATTGTGCAATTTATTTTCCATGAAAATATATTCAAATATTATTTTTTTCATGTTTTCTAAAAACTATTAAATGAAGTGATTTTATTTGTTTAAATGTGTAACACAAAAATCCACCATTTCTATTTTTGTTTGAACAGAATGTAGTTGACTACGCTTCTTGGCAAAATACCGTATTCCGTTGAATTGCCGCCGGGGCGCTAATTAATTTAAAACCTCTTCTCACTCCGGCGTTTACCAAAGGCATGCGGTAAATTTAGGCCTGCGCTTATAAATTTGGTTGTGATGTAAGGATACCATCATGAAAAGCACATTTAATAAAACAAACGTTATTATGGTCTTACCTTTACTTATAAATCAAGTCCATGCGCAGCTCCTTCTGATCAAAAGCATCGATAACTTGTTTATAGAAGTCTTCCTTATCTTTCTTCAGTTTTAAAAGTCTCTCTGTCTCGATGGAGATCTTCCTTTATTACCTCCTGCTTCGATTGAAAGTCCAGTTTAGAAAACTGTTTTTTTTTTAGATATGTAATCCTCCATGTTAAAAGTGCAAGCGAGAGGAAAAAATAAACGATCGCTGCTCACTCTTGCTGCTTGTTGTCACTTTTTCTGTAGCCGAGTAGTCGCAAGAAGGATCACTAACGCCCTCTACCACCAGGAGGTGTTATTGACTCATATTTGACACACGCAGCTATGGTATATTAATAAAACATAGCTGCTTACTGTTCTTTTAGCATATTCAATAGCTTGGACCTTAAATCCTACTGAATAGCTCTGAGTCTTCTTCCCTTTATGTGATTTCAAATGATTGAAATCAGCCTCCTCCATTTGAAAATGATGACAGGTGAAGTGTCACTCGTGACGTGACGAGTTTGACCCGGTGGAAATTCTAGACGCGCTAATAAAAATAAAATTTTGCGAAACGAGTTAGACCCGGCAGTAATTCTAGGCAGTCGCACACTATATACCCGGCGACAATTCAAGAACATACGGTAATTTTGAACCCGTGTTTAAATCTCAAAATCTTGCGCCGCGGACGTTTAGAACCTCGGCCGTTAGATGCGCTATTTTTTTTTTTTTTTGCTGATGGCAAGCGGCGAAAAAAAATCCCGGATTTTCATGAAGTGAGAGCGAGAAAGAAAAGCAGCGAGTGGCCGGAAGACACGGACACACTCGGAAACCACAAAAGCTTTCCAGAGCCACTAATTCATTTTACAAACTGCCTGTGCTGCCACTCATTAGTCAGATTGAAGGAGGAGGGGGCTGAGGGTCTCACACAAGAGCACTTGTCTCCTTCAAGGCGACACACACACACACACACACACACACACACACACACACACACACACACACAC
This sequence comes from Nerophis ophidion, assembly GCF_033978795.1. Lineage (NCBI taxonomy): Eukaryota > Metazoa > Chordata > Actinopteri > Syngnathiformes > Syngnathidae > Nerophis > Nerophis ophidion. Next base: position 38,397,853 of record NC_084631.1, on the reverse strand, counting down.
ACACACACACACACACACACACCTTTCCTGGAGGAGATGAGTCTTGCCAGGAGCTGGCTGAGGTTAGCCCGAGACTCGGCATCCTCCTGGGGGGCAGAGCGGCCGTGTCGCAGGTGAGCCTCCTCCAAGGTGTGGCCTTCCAAGAGTGCTGCTCCACACAGAAAGCAGATGTTACTAATTTAAAGTCCCACTGGTGGGAATGTCGGGGTACCTTCTCGAGAAGGGGAACGTTGGTCCTGGTCTTGGCCATGAGAGGAGAAGGGCAGCCCCAAAGAGCTTGAACATAAGACAACCAGCACCACACACACACTCAGCCCTGCGGACATCTGCAACACACACAAGTTCATTCTAACACTGAAGAACATCTGGGGCTCAATATTCTCTCTGAAATCTGAAATGAAATGTAAATATTGTTATCATTGGCACTTCATGTACCGTATTTCCTTGAATTGCCGCCGGGTATATAGCCCGCCTAGAATTACTGCCGGGTCAAACTCGTTTCGCAAAATAATTAGCGCATGCTTAGCATTACCGCCAGCTCAGAATCAAACTTGTTTCGCAAAATATTATTTTTATTAGCGCATGTCTCGAATTTCCGCCGGGTCAAACTCGTCACGTCACGAGTGACACTTCACCTGTCATCATTTTCAAAAAGGAGGAGGCTGATTTCAATCATTTGAAATCGCATAAAGGGAAGAAGAGCTATTCAGTAGGATTTAAGGTCCAAGCTATTGAATATGCTAAAAAGAACAGTAAGCAGCTATGTTTTATTAATATACCGTAGCCGCGTGTGTCAAATATGAGTCATTAAATGACTCCCGCCTCCTGGTGGTAGAGGGCGCTAGTGACCCTTCTTGCGACTACTCGGCTGCAGAAGAAGTGACAACAAGCAGCGTTCGTTTATTTTTTCCTCTCGCTTGCACTTTTAACATGGAGGATTACATATCTAAAATAAAACAGTTTTCTAAACTGGACTTTCAATCAAAGTAGGAGGTAATAAAGGAAGATCTCCATCGAGACAGAGAGACTTTTAAAACTGAAGAAAGATAAGGAAGACTTCTATAAACAAGTTATTGATGCTTTTGATCAGAAGGAGCTGCGCATGGACTTCATTTATAAGTCAAGGTAAGACCATAATAATGTTTTTTTTTATTAAATGTGCTTTTCATGATGGTATCCTTACATCACACTCGAATTCATAAGCGCAGGCCTAAATTTACCGCATGCCTTTGGTGAGCGCCGGAGTGAGAAGAGGTTTTAAATTAATTAGCGCCCCGGCGGCAATTCAAGTAAATACGGTACATTCTTGAAAAAACATCATCATACATAAAGTAGTCAAGAAGGATGCTCTGTAGAAATCACATTACAGTAGAAAAATAATAGCAATAATTAAATTTTTGAAGTTAAAAAAAATATTCTAAATAATGCATTTTTTTTTAAGTAAACTTGAATCAAGGAGAAATAATAAAGGAAACAAAAAAGGTTTTCCTACCTTGAGAGAAGATGGTTGTTGCGTTGAAGGGAGTGTGTGAGGATGGAGACTTCTATGCCGACTGGGAAGGATGCTCCTTTTATACTGTCCCTCTCTGTGTGCGTGCGTGTGTGTGTGTGTGTGTGTGTGTGTGTGTGTGTGTGTGTGTGTGTGTGTGTGTGTGTGTGTCATCCCCTGCATGAAAAGTACAGGTGAGTGATATTGAGGAAGGCCAGCTTGTGTTTGAGTAAAAGTTGTGTTCCTGACATAAGAAATCCCACACATCTTCCAAATGCCACCCTGATATCAAATGCCACCCTGATATCGCCCTCCATGCTGTCTCGCAGGAAGAAGTGGCCACGATCGATCACCCTCTGGCAACAAATCATTCAGGCCTAATCGATGATATTGATGAAGTGCAGCCACTTAATGTTTGTATTAGCAAAGCAGACAAGCAGGATTAGCCGCTTGTGTCCTGTCCAGATGGTCCACACTTTGGTATCAGCTTGTGTCCTGTCCAGATAGTCCACACTTTAGTATCAGCGTAGTGTGGTATCAACTTGTCTCCTGTCCAGATAGTCCACACTTTAGTAGCAGCGTGGTGTGTATCAGCTTGTGTCCTGTCCAGATGGTCCACAGTTTGGTATCAGTGTAGTGTGGTATCAATTTGTCCCCTGTCCAGATAGTCCACACTTTGGTATCAGCGTAATGTGGTATCAGCTTGTGTCCTGTCCAGATATTCCACACTTTGGTATCAGCGTGGTGAGGTATCAGCTTGTGTCCTCTCCAGATAGAGCACAGTCTGGGATCAGCGTGGTGTGGTATCAGCTTGTGTCCTGTCCAGAGAGTCCACATTTTGGTATCAGCTTGTGTCCTGTCCAGATAGTCCACACTTAAGTATCAGCATGGTGTGGTATCAGTTTGTGTCCTGTCCAGACAGTCCACACTTAAGTATCAGCATGGTGTGGTATCAGCTTGTGTCCTGTCCACATAGTCCACACTTTGGTATCAGCGTGGTGTGGTATCAGCTGTGTCCTGTCCAGATGGTCCACACTTTGGTATCAGCTTGTGTCCTGTCCAGATAGTCCACACTTTAGTATCAGCATGGTGTGGTATCAGCTTGTGTCCTGTCCAGATAGTCCACACTTTGGTATCAGCTTGTGTCCTGTCCAGGTGGTCCACACTTTGGTATCAGCGTGGTGTCCTGTCCAGGTGGTCCACACTTTGGTATCAGCGTGGTGTGGTATCAGCTTGTGTCCAGTCCAGAGAGTCCACACTTTAGTATCAGCGTGGTGTGGTATCAGCTTGTGTCCTGTCCAGATAGTCCACACTTTGGTATCAGCTTGTGTCCTGTCCAGGTGGTCCACACTTTGGTATCAGCGTGGTGTCCTGTCCAGGTGGTCCACACTTTGGTATCAGCGTGGTGTGGTATCAGCTTGTGTCCAGTCCAGAGAGTCCACATTTGGGTACCAGCTTGTGTCCTGTCCAGGTGGTCCACACTTTGGTATCAGCTTGTGTCCTGTCCAGATAGTCCACACTTTAGTATCAGCGTGGTGTGGTATCAGCTTGTGTCCTGTCCAGATAGTCCACACTTTGGTATCAGCTTGTGTCCTGACCAGGTGGTCCACACTTTGGTATCAGCGTGGTGTGGTATCTGCTTGTGTCCAGTCCAGAGAGTCCACATTTTGGTACCAGCTTGTGTCCTGTCCAGATAGTCCACACTTTGGTATCAGCGTGGTGTGGTATCAGCTTGTGTCCTGTCCAGATAGTCCACACTTTAGTATCAGCGTGGTGTGGTATCAGCTTGTGTCCTGTCCAGATAGTCCACACTTTAGTATCAGCTTGTGTCCTGTCCAGGTGGTCCACACTTTGGTATCAGCGTGGTGTGGTATCAGCTTGTGTCCAGTCCAGAGAGTCCACACTTTAGTATCAGCGTGATGTGGTATCAGCTTGTGTCCTGTCCAGATAGTCCACACTTTGGTATCAGCGTGGTGTCCTGTCCAGGTGGTCCACACTTTGGTATCAGCGTGGTGTGGTATCAGCTTGTGTCCAGTCCAGAGAGTCCACATTTGGGTACCAGCTTGTGTCCTGTCCAGGTGGTCCACACTTTGGTATCAGCCTGTGTCCTGTCCAGATAATCCACACTTTAGTATCAGCGTGGTGTGGTATCAGCTTGTGTCCTGTCCAGGTGGTCCACACTTTGGTATCAGCGTGGTGTGGTATCAGCTTGTGTACTGTCCAGAGAGTCCACATTTTGGTATCAGCTTGTGTCCTGTCCAGATAGTCCACACTTAAAAATCAGCATGGTGTGGTATCAGCTTGTGTCCTGTCCAGATAGTCCACACTTCAGTATCAGCGTGGTGTGGTATCAGCTTGTGTCCTGTCCAGATAGTCCACACTTTGGTACCAGCTTGTGTCCTGTCCAGATAGTCCACACTTTGGTATCAGCGTGGTGTGGTATCAGCTTGTGTCCCGTCCAGAGAGTCCACATTTTGGTACCAGCTTGTGTCCTGTCCAGATAGTCCACACTGTGGTATCAGCGTGGTGTGGTATCAGCTTGTGTCCTGTCCAGATAGTCCACACTTTAGTATCAGCTTGTGTCCTGTCCAGATACTACACCAAGCTGGTACCAAAGTGTGGACTATCTGGACAGGACACAAGCTGGTACCAAAGTGTGGACTCTCTGGACTGTACACAAGCTGATACCACACCACGCTGATACCAAAGTGTGGACCACCTGGACAGGACACAAGCTGATACCAAAGTGTGGACTATCTGGACAGGACACAAGCTGATACCACACCATGCTGATACCAAAGTGTGGACTATCTGGACATTAAAGTGTGGACTATCAGCTTGTGTCCTGTCCAGATAGTCCACACTTTGGTATCAGCTTGTGTCCTGTCCAGATGGTCCACACTTTGGTATCAGTGTAGTGTGGTATCAGCTTGTGTCCTGTCCAGATAGTCCACACTTTGGCATCAGCGTGGTGTGGTATCAGCTTGTGTCCTGTCCAGATAGTCCACACTTTAGTATCAGCATGGTGTAGTATCAGCCTGCGTCCTGTCCAGATAGTCCACACTTTAGTATCAGCGTGGTGTGGTATCAGCTTGTGTCCTGTCCAGATGGTCCACATTTTGGTATCAGCATAGTGTGGTATCAACTTGTCTCCTGTCCAGATAGTCCACACTTTAGTAGCAGCGTGGTGTAATATCAGCTTGTGTCCTGTCCAGATAGTCCACACTTTAGTATCAGCGTGGTGTAGTATCAGCCTGTGTCCTGTCCAGATAGTCCACACTTTAGTATCAACTTGTGTCCTGTCCGAAGAGTCCACACTTTGGTATCGGCGTCCTGTGGTATCAGCTTGTGTCCTGTCCAGAGAGTCCACATTTTAGTATCAGCTTGTGTCCTGTCCAAAGAGTCCACACTTTGGTATCGGCGTACTGTGGGATCAGCTTGTGTCCTGTCCAGAGAGTCCACATTTTGGTATCAGCTTGTGTCCTGTCCAAATAGTCCCCACTTTAGTATCAGCGTGATGTGGTATCAGCTTGTGTCCTGTCCAGATGATCCACACTTTGGTATCAGCTTATGTCCTGTCCAGATAGTCCACACTTTGATATCAGAACATCAAGAACAATATTTTATTACTACAAAAATGCAAAAAGTGAAAAAAAAAAGTGAGAAAACTTACAACGCATTATGCAGCTGTAACTTTATAGAGAACCACACCCAAAGTGTGGCCGCTAATGCATCACTGCTCTACTAAGTTGACTACTTTGCTCTAATCTTCTAACTTGTGTGACTAAGTCTCATGGAAAGTAGTCTGCAACAAGCAGGAGAGGAAAACATGCTTCTATTCCTATAGCTCGCTAACAGATGGCTGGCTGTTCCAGACTGAATGTTCACACTGAGCACCACACATGTCCTCCTTCTTAAGACCTCCACCTTCCACTCAATGTTCACACTGAGCACCATCATCAATCAATCAATCAATCAATCAATCAATGTTTATTTATATAGCCCCAAATCACAAATGTCTCAAAGGACTGCAC
>NC_084631.1:38352330-38384830 GCF_033978795.1 Nerophis ophidion | reverse complement strand
AAAGATCTGTCGGCACCAGGGGAACCCTCGCAGCGAAGACACTTTCCCCGGTATTTATTTATTGGCACAATACAAACGGAACAAAAGGTAACATTGTTCAAATAGAGAGAAGACAGGAGAAATACATAAGAGGAAATTAGTGCAGGTGAGAAAAGAAACCCCAAAGGGTTCCCACCTGAAGCAGGGAAATGAACAAACTAAATTACAGACAGTATATAAAACAAAAAGTAGTCTACCTTGTGTGTGTGTGTGTGTGTGTGTGTGTGTGTGTGTGTGTGTGTGTGTGTGTGTGTGTTTGTGTGAGTGAAGATAAGGAATACCATATTTCCTTGAATTGCCGCCGGGTATGTAGTATGCACCTGCCTAGAATTTCCGCCGGGTCAAACTCGTCACGTCACGAGTGACACTTCACCTGTCATCATTTTCAAAATGGAGGAGGCTGATCTCAATCATTTGAAATCGCATAAAGGGAAGAAGATTAAGAGCTATTCAGTAGGATTTAAGGCCCAAGCTATTGAATATGCTAAAAAGAACAGTAAGCAGCTATGTTTTATTAATATACCGTAGCTGCGTGTGTCAAATATGAGTCAATAACACCTCCCGGTGTTAGGAGGGTGCTAGTGATGCTTCTTGCGACTACTCGGCTGCAGAAGAAGTGACAACAAGCAGCGAGCGTGAGGAGCGGTCGTTTATTTTTTCCTCTCGCTTGCACTTTTAACATGGAGGATTACATATCTAAAATAAAACAGTTTTCTAAACTGGACTTTCAATCGAAGCAGGAGGTAATAAAGGAGGATCTCCATCGAGACAGAGAGACTTTTAAAACTGAAGAAAGATAAGGAAGACTTCTATAAACAAGTTATTGATGCTTTTGATCAGAAGGAGCTGCGCATGGACTTCATTTATAAGTAGAGGTAAGACCATAATAACGTTTTTTTTAATAAATGTGCTTTTCATGATGGTATCCTTACATCACACTCAAATTTATAAGCGCAGGCCTAAATTTACTGCATGCCTTTGGTAATAGCTGGAGTGAGAAGAGGTTTTAAATTAATTAGCGCCCCGGCGGCAACTCAAAAGGAAATACGGTTATTCCAGGGTAAACAACGTCTGTGTTTCATGGAAAACTTTAGTTTTACAAACTTTTACATGACGCCAACCATGCCTGTGTGCCCAAAAAATTTATTTGATTTTCCACTTCAAAATAATACTGTGGAAAACTCTCAAAACCAAGGCACAGTGAACACATCACTTCTGTCTATTAGCCACACCAATCATCAACATTTTATCCACAAAGAGACTGAAGGCACCAAGAAAGTGAGAATATTTCTGCTCATGCATCCTTCGAAGCGAATGCCTAACGAGCTACAAGCTCCATCCACTGTGGGCCAAGTCCAGCGGAGGGGAAAAGGGCCAAGGCTGTTGTTTTGGACAAAGACGTCCTCTAAGCTCAGTGGAGAGCAATCACTTAGTAATTAAGCCAGAAACTTTAGCTGTGCCGGAATGAAGAGGTTGTGCCGAGGATCAATACTATTGATTAGCATTAATGAAGTCTTTGTCTCAGCAGCTTTTTCTTGCGCTCGGAGCTCCACAGGAGCCTCTTAGTGTCTCTTTTCCACTACTATTCTCCAACAGGAGGTCAAGCAGACGCTGGGTTCGGACAGAGGACACAAGCAGGAACCACTTCCTGCATCCGAGGGAAAAAAGGTGGTTTTAAAGGCTTTCTGAAATGAGATTTTCTTATTGAAACGGGGATAGCAGGTCCATTCTAGGTGTCATACTTGATCATTTGGCGATATTGCCATATTTTTGCTGAAAGGATTTAGTAGAGAACATCGAGGGTAAAGTTCGCAGCTTTTGGTCGCTAATAAAAAAGCCTTGCCTGTACCGGAAGTAGCAGACGATGTGCGCGTGACGTCACGGGTTGTGGAGCTCCTCACATCTGAACATTGCTTACAATCATGGCCACCAGCAGCGAGAGCGATTCGGACCGAGAAAGCAAAGATTTCTCCATTAATTTGAGCGAAAATGAAAGATTCGTGGATGAGGAAAGTGAGAGTGAAGGACTAGAGAAAAAAAAAAAAAAGACGAGGGCAGTGGGAGCGATTCAGTTATTAGACACTATGGAGAGACGCAGCCGGGGGGCTGAGAGAGACAGCCTTGGCCAAGAGGTAGGCCAGGAGGCGGGGCCTGCGGCGGCGAGGAGAGGCGTGACGCGCGCTGAGCAGCACGAGAGCGGCAATTTCAATCAGGTGCGTACAACCCACACCGGCTCACAATCTCTCCATCTGCGGCTAGATTATAAGAGAGGCGAAGGGGGCACGAGGAGGAGAGAGAGAGAGGAGAAAGAACCAGCTGACGACACCGAACACGAGCACGACAACCAAGACCCAAGAGACGATGAGCCCCCGCCACAGACGCAAGATGCCCCGCGGCCAGAAGTAGGAAACGCCGGCGCACTGCAAAGTGGCGCGACAAAAAGGCAAGAGGATAAAGTGATTGCTGAAATAATAAACACAAATCAGACCTGCTGCGATGTGTCCTGTGTCCATCGTCACGACAACCCACACATGGACGGCAGGAAGTCCGTCACAGACACATTTACTAGAATAATTCTGGAAAATCCCTCATCTGCTTATTGTGTTACTAGTGTTTTATTGAGATTATATAGTCGTACCTGAAAGTCGGAGGGGTGTGGCGACCGCCAGTGTCTCCGTGAGAAGCCACGTTTCTTGATGAGGCAGATTTTTTTTCCCGCTCCTCCACGGTGGAAGCATCCGGCGGTCGGGGGCATGCATTGGGAGGAGGCAAGACAGTCCGCAGTTACGGTAAGAGCCGACTTATTGCCACCGTTTTCACACCAAAACCTGCCGGTTGACATGTGGTAGGGAACCATGCCCGCTTGACCGCTCTGTTTCATAGTAAAAGTTAACCGTCAGCTTTCGGGAATGTAAACAAGGAAACACCGCTTCCCACCTGCATCTTTCTTCTTTGACGTCTCCATTATTAATTGAACAAATTGCAAAAGATTCAGCAACACAGATGTCCAGTTACGGTAAGAGCCGACTTATTGCCACCGTTTTCACACCGAAACGTGCCGGTTGACATGTGGTAGGGAACCATGTTCGCTTGACCGCTCTGTTTCATAGTAAAGCTTCGCCGTCAGCTTTCGGGAATGTAAACAAGGAAACGCCGATTCCCACCTACATCTTTCTTCTTTGACGTCTCCATTATTAATTGAACAAATTGCAAAAGATTCAGCAACACAGATGTCCAGTTACGGTAAGAGCCGACTTATTGCCACCGTTTTCACACCAAATACCTGCCGGTTGACATGTGGTAGGGAACCATGCCCGCTTGACCGCTCTGTTTCATAGTAAAGGTTAACCGTCAGCTTTCGGGAATGTAAACAAGGAAACACCGCTTCCAACCTGCATCTTTCTTCTTTGACGTCTCCATTATTAGTTGAACGAATTGCAAAAGATTCAGCAACACAGATGTCCAGTTACGGTAAGAGCCGACTTATTGCCACCGTTTTCACACCAAATACCTGCCGGTTGACATGTGGTAGGGAACCATGTTCGCTGGACCGCTCTGTTCCATAGTAAAGCTTAACCGTCAGCTTTCGGGAATGTAAACAAGGAAACACCGCTTCCCACCTGCATCTTTCTTCTTTGACGTCTCCATTATTAATTGAACAACTTGCAAAAGATTCGGCGACACAGATGTCCAGAATACTGTGGGATTATGCGATTATAGCAGACGACTTATAGCTGGGATCAAAATGTTTGTACAATCCGTGACATCATACCGCGACGTTTTCAACAGCATACTTTGCGCAAAATTTAAAATTGCAATTTAATAAACTAAAGCGGCCGTATTGGCATGTGTTGCAATGTTAATATTTCATCATTGATATATAAACTATCAGACTGCGTGGTCGCTAGTAGTGGCTTTCAGTAGGCCTTTAAACACATGCGCGATCCAAACGGCATCAAAAGAAATACTGCGGTGGCTTTTTATGGTCTCATATTGCAGCGGCGTGTTGTTTATTGTGTGTGTGTGTGTGTGTGTGATGGGATAGAATTGCATTTTTAAAGAGTTGAGGTTGTATGAAAACACATTGATCACCTGGCTTGTAGCGCACGTCTCTGGAGGTCTGGGCTTGCCTCGACTCCAAGATGGAATCCAACCAATGCTTGTTTGACAGCTCGTTACCGTAAGACACATGACCGCGTGCAGGTTGCACCTGTCCAGTTACACACCTGACGCCACTCCATGCATGGTTGATGCACTCATCATGGCATACGAGCCTATTAGGTACAAGTAACAAGTAACAAAAAATTATTACCGTGTTTCCTTGAATTGCCGCCGGGTATATAGTATGCGCCTGACTAGAATTACTGCCGAGTCAAACTTGTTTCGCAAAATATTATTTTTATTAGCGCATGTCTACAATTTACGCCGGGTCAAACTCGTTTCACAAAATATTATTTTTATTAGCGCATGTCTACAATTTACGCCGGGTTAAACTCGTTTCGCCAAATAATTAGCATTTGCCTAGAATTTCCGTCGGGTCAAACTCGTCACGTCACGAGTGACACTTCACCTGTCATCATTTTCAATCATTTGAAATCGCATAAAGGGAAGAAGATTAAGAGCTATTCAGTAGGATTTAAGGTCCAAGCTATTGAATATGCTAAAAAGAACAGTAAGCAGCTATGTTTTATTTATATACAGTAGCTGCGTGTGTCAAATATGAGTCATTAAATGACTCCCGCCTCCTGGTGGTAGAGGGCGCTAGTGATCCTTCTTGAGACTACTCGGCTGCAGAAGAAGTGACAACAAGCAGCAAGAGTGGGCAGCCATCGTTTATTTTTTCCTCACGCTTGCACTTTTAACACGGAGCATTACATATCTAAAATAAAACAGTTTTCTAAACTGGACTTTCAATCGAAGCAGCAGGTAATAAAGGAAGATCTCCATCGAGACAGAGAGACTTTTAAAACTGAAGAAAGATAAGGAAGACTTCTATAAACAAGTTATCGATGCTTTTGATCAGAAGGATCTGCGCATGGACTTCTTTTATAAGTAAAGGTAAGACCATAATAATTTTTTTTTTTCATTAAATGTGCCTTTCATGATGGTATCCTTACATCACACTCAAATTTATAAGCGCAGGCCTAAATTTACCGCATGCCTTTGGTAAGCGCCAGAGTGAGAAGAGGTTTTGAAATAATTAGCGCCCCGGCGGCAATTCAAGGAAATACGGCATCACTCCTCTTGAAATTAAAGACAGCATATGTCCATTCCAGACTGTTACTAAATACATAGGTAAGTGTTTTCATACCTACTGTTGTTGTCTGTTTCACTCGATCCGTCGTTTTCTAACATTCCACACTACACAATAACAAATGTATGATTCCTGCTGATACTGTATCAGATCACTATTGGTATTGGCAACTACTCAAGGCTCCAATATGGTATGATATTGTAAATAAAAAGTAGGAACAGTACACCCCTACAAATGACCCAAAGGAAAGATCGGTTAGAGACACAAATAAATACAAAATATAAACGATGGACGGGACTGCTTTGGCTGCTGCCCCCGCGACCCGAGCCCAGATAAGCGGTAGAAGATGGATGGATGGATTATTACACAGAGAAAAAGTTGTATACACATGTGTTATACATCAGTCTCATAGTAATAACAGTTTTAAAGTGGCTTGGGCATTTTATAAGGACGCCTTGGTGCCGCCATTTTGAGACTCTAATGCATTGTGAATATAATGCAGCTGTTTTATTGAAGTGGGAATAGCAAACTTCCTGTTGATTTTAGTTGGGGGTGGTCAGTGTATGAAATATAGGTCTCAGTGAGACCTATATTGAGGATTTTTTTTCATGTGTGTATGACAGTCCTACGTTGAGTTAGAAGCAGTTTTGTCTGAGCAGGAAGCCGCCATTTTGTGACAGCAGTACACACAACAGCCACCAGTTTTTTCCGGGCTCATAAAATCCAAACTGGGGTAGTAACTAAAACTCTTTCATCAACTTTTAATCAGAAGGGTTCAATCTCTCTTCTCTTGCTTATTTGAAGCCGAAACGACAAACGGCCTCAGAGGACATAATGTTTGAAAAAAAGCAAAATTTTTTAGCCAGCTTTTGTATTGAAGGGGGAATTGCAAACTTCCTGTTGATTTTAGCTGGGAGGTAAGAGTGTATGAAATATAGGTCTAACTGAGACCTACATAGTGGTTTTTGTTTCATGTTTCTACAACGTTTTCCTGGAAGTTAGAGACAGTTTTGTCTGTGTTTTCTTCCTAGGGGGCGCTCGTATGCAATTTTGGGTTTTGGTGTTTTGATTAGATCGCAATTTTCGCCAGTCCTGATGTGTGTGTCAAATTTGGTGAGTTTTGAAGCATGTTAAGGGGGTCAAATTGCAGCTCAAAGAGGCGGCAATATAATAATAAAGAATGATAATAATCAAAATAATAAAACCTTAGAAATTTAATAGGGTCCTCTGTCCCAAAGGGACATCGGTCCCTAATAAAAATAATATTAGAAATACTGATGCCAACATTATTCAAATAAATGTCATTCTTTTCACAAAGCCACAGAATGCATGTCTGTGTTCCTAATGTTGTGTCCGCTGGCTGTATTCCACGTCTGACTGTGCGCCACAATATTCTTTTGCATCCAATTAGGCTGATGAGGGCTCATTAAATCGCCGTGCCTCCCAATTAAAGCAGCTTTTGATGAGAGGACGGCATGAAGACCCGACAAAACGCTCATGTGAAAAACCAAGAAACTGAAACGTGCTTTTCAAAGGGTGGAGGAGACACAACTTTACACCTCTCGTTGTGTGTGTGTGTGTGTGTGTGTGTGTGTGTGTGTGTGTGTGTTCTGGCAATGCTTACTTATTGGGGACGTCGCTCTGTTTACAAATTCACTTCAGGGCATACTTGACAACCCTCCCGAAATCCTCCCGGGACAAATTTGTCCCGAACATCTCCCAAAATTCAGGCGGAGCTGGAGTCCACGTCCCCTCCAGCTCCATACGGACCTGGGTAAGGACAGCCTGTTTTCACGTCCGCTTACCCACAATATAAACAGCGTGTCTGCCCAATGACGTCATAACTCTAGAATGATCGAGGGCGAGTTCTTGGTATCTTATGTGGGTTTATTGTTAGGCAGTTTCATTAACATCCTCCCGGCGCGGTAACAACACACAACAACAGCAGTCACGTTTTCGTCTACCGTAAAGCAGTTCTTCTGCCGTAAACAGCAATGTTATGACACTTTTAAACAGGACAATTCTGCAATACATGCATATGTGACAATAACATCAACGGCTTTTAGATAATGCAGTGCACGACGGCGCACACAACAAGGGGACGAAGATGGAAGATTCCAGACTCTGGTGCATTTGATGAAAGCACTTTTGTGTGTGCCACACAGCAATGCATCATCAGAGAGGGTGTTCAGCATGATTAGGAAAATAGTGACAGAGAATAGAACAAGGATGGACAATTCAACCCTTAACTCAACAATGAGTAGATGAGTGTTATGAGGCATGCACTTTTGTGCATGCCACGCCCCCTCCAGATCCATACGGACCTGGGTAAGGACAGCCTGTTTTCACGTCCGCTTACCCACAATATAAAGAGTGTGTCTGCCCAATGACGTTATAACTGTAGAATGATCGAGGGCGAGTTCTTGGTTTCTTATGTGGGTTTATTGTTAGGCAGTTTCATTAACGTCCTCCCGGCGCGGTAACAACACACAACAACAGCAGTCACGTTTTCGTCTACCGTAAAGCGGTTCTTCTGCCGTAAACAGCAATGTTGTGACACTTTTAAACAGGAAAATACTGCCATCTACTGTACATGCATATGTGACAATAACATCAACGGCTTTTAGAGAGTGCATTGCACAACTGCGCACAACAAGGGGACGAAGATGGAAGATTCCAGACTCTGGTGCATTTGATGAAAGCACTTTTGTGGGTGCCACACAGCAATGCATCATCAGAGAGGGTGTTCAGCATGGTTAGGAAAATAGTGACAGAGAATAGAACAAGGATGGACGATTCAACCCTTAACTCAACAATGAGTAGATAAGTGTTATGTGTGTGTATATGTGTAAATAAATGAACACTGAAATTCAAGTATTTATTATATATATATATATATATATATATATATATATATATATATATATATATATATATATATGTATGTTTGGGAAAAATCACAAGACTACTTCATCTCTACAGAACTGTTTCATGAGGGGATCCCTCAATCATCAGGAGATTTTAATGGAAGCATTCACATACTCACATACAATGGTTTATATAGGGCACAGAGTATGTGAATGCCTCCATTAAAATCTCCTGATGATTGAGGGAACCCCTCATGAAACAGTTCTGTAGAGATGAAGTAGTCTTGTGATTTTTCCCACACATACATATTGCGTTCTACAACGGTATCGAGCACTATTCTCTGGATAATCCAATCAAGATATATATATATGTATATATGTACATATACATATATATACAATATAGGAAATACTTGACTTGGTGAATTCTAGCTGTAAATATACTCCTCCCCTCTTAACCACGCCCCACGCCCCACCCCCGACCACCAATCCATCACGAGTTCTATAGACTCCCTGAAAAGACATCGCAGCTGGGCAAAAAACAGCAAAGTTTTGATGGCACTCGAGCAAGGTCGACTATGGCAAGAACTTGGATGAAAATCACAATTGGTCCAAATGGTAAGTTGTCATCTTTGTTTGTTTGGTTAGCACAGAATGTTTTTGTGCAAACTGAAGAGGAAGATCTCACCAGAGAGGAAGGACACTATCCATGTCCTGACGGTAAGTTAATACTCATTTTTCTGGTTTATTAAAAGGTGCCCTACGGTAAACATGACACTGAAAGTTTATTACATTTAAAGCACAACAGAGATGGCATTACCAACCCCTGATGATGATGAACACACCCCGCCACACAAACTAGAGACTGACCTAAACCCCTTTCCAAGACACACATGCATCCTCAGGACATGGTGCACTCAGACATTCTTCCAGTGGTATGTTGGCATCAATTATAAGCTGAGGAAATGGAAAGAGTCAATAAAAGCACATTTCTAGGTATAATGATTGATGATACACTGAAGTGGAAATATTTAGTATGGTCACTTGCAGGTCTTGCTGCCTAGAAAAGGCGACCCTGGACTAGGAAAGAGGTGAAGGCTGTGGAGAATTACATGAAGCCATTCATCCCTTCTGGTATTGTAGCAGCACAGAGTGACTGTTTCAAATGTTTGAGGGTCCAACCAGAAGTTCTCCAAAAGTGGGAATCTTAAGCATTGAAGTTGTACAAACCCTGTTTCCATTTGAGTTGGGAAATTGTGTTGGATGTAAATATAAACCGAATACAATGATCTGCAAATTATTTTCAACCCATGAATGCACTACAAAGATATTTATGTTTGAACTCATAAACTTATCTTTTTTTTTGCAAATAATAGTTAATTTAGAATTTCATGGCTGCAACATGTGCCAAAGTAGTTGGGAAAGGGCATGTTCACCACTGTGTTACATCACCTTTTCTTTTAACAACACTCAATAAGTTTGGGAACTGAGAAAAATAATTGTTGAAGCTTTGAAAGTGGAATTATTTCCCATTCTTGTTTTATGTAGAGCTTCAGTCCTTCAACAGTCCGGGGTCTCCGCTGTCGTATTTTACGCTTCATAATGCGCCACACATTTTCCATGGGAGACAGGTCTGGACTGCAGGCGGGCCAGGAAAGTACCCGCACTCTTACTACGAAGCCACGCTGTTGTAACTTTGCGTCGATAACAGTCTGGATGGTTCGCCTCCCCTTTGGTCCGCATGACACCATGTCGAATATTTCCAAAAACAATTTGAAATGTGGACTCGTCAGACCACAGAACACTTTTCCACTTTGCATCAGTCCATCTTAGATGATCTCAGGCCCAGAGAAGCCGGCGGCGTTTCTGGATGCTGTTGATAAATGGCTTTCGCTTTGCATAGTAGAGCTTTAACTTGCACTTAAAGATATAGCGACCAACTGTATTTAGTGACTGTGGTTTTCTGAAGTGTTCCTGAGCCCATGCGGTGATATCCTTTGGAAATTGATGCCGGTTTTTGATACAGTGACGTCCGTGGGATCAAAGGTCACGGTCATTCAGTGTTGGTTTCCGGCCATGCCGCTTACGTGGAGTGATTTCTCCAGATTCTCTGAACCTTTTGATGATATTATGGACCGTAGATGTTGAAATCCCTAAAATTCTTGCAATTGCACTTTGAGAAACGTTGTTCTTAAACTCTTTGACTATTTGCTCACGCAGTTGTGGACAAAGGGGTGTACCTCGCCCCATCCTTTCTTGTGAAAGACTGAGCATTTTTTGGGAAGCTGTTTTTATACCCAATCATGGCACCCACCTGTTCCCAATTTGCCTGCACACCTGTGGGCTGTATCAAATAAGTGTTTGATGAGCATTCCTCAACTTTTGTCAGTATTTGTTGCCACCTTTCCCAACTTCTTTGTCACGTGTTGCTGGCATCAAATTCTATAGTTAATGATTATTTGCAACAACAACAAAATGTTTATCAGTTTGATCAAATATGTTGTCTTTGTAGCATAATCAACTGAATATGGGATGAAAATGATTTGCAAATCATTGTATTCCGTTTATATTTACATCTAACACAATTTCATATGGAAACGGGGTTTGTACAGTTTTTTTTATGTTAATAATGTTCGACGTTGTTCAAAATAAACAATAGTACTCTCATTCTGTATGCTAGCCATCCTTACTTCAAACTAGTACATTTTCCCTTTTCTCCACAAGTGATGATGAAAAACTCGGTCCCCATTCCAAATGATAACCAGTATGTGTGTGTGTGTGTGTGTGTGTGTGTGTGTGTGTGTGTGTATGTGTGTGTGTGTGTGTGTGTGTGTATTATGCACAGGCACAGGCTTGGCTGGTAATTGTTAGACTCCAGTGTAGCCTCCATACGTGGTCTCAATGCTGAATTATAAATGCTCTTCTCTCTCAGCAAACAGCAGCATCTCACACACGGTCGATGGAAGAAAAAAAAAGTGTGACGTTTGTGTGTGTGTGTGTGTGTGCGTATATATATATTTTTTATTTATTCATATGTAGATACATTTGAAGTGTGACAACTTTACAAAGTATGTATATATATATATATAATGTTGTCTGTCTATTTGTGTTGGCCCTGCGATGAGGTGGCGACTTGTCCAGGGTGTACCCCGCCTTCCGCCCGATTGTAGCTGAGATAGGCGCCAGCGCCCCCCGCGACCCCGAAAGGGAATAAGCGGTAGAAAATGGATGGATATATATATATATATATATATATATATATATACATATATATATATATATATATATATACACATATATATTGAATACATGTATATATATTTGTATTTGCAGGGGTTGTCATTGCTAAAGCAATTTATCTTGTGTGCAGTAAAGCCTTGAAATAATGAATCATTGCAGCACAGGAAAGAATGAAATGATTTCTCTGACAAAGAGTATAATAAAAAAATTTTGGGAACCGAAGTCCCTTGGGGACAGAGGACCCTATTGAATTTCTAGCGTTTTATTATTATTCTTTATTATTATACCAACCGCCTCTTTGAGCTGTAATTTGACCCCCTTGACATGCTTCAAAACTCACCAAATTGGACACACACATCAGGACAGGCCAAAATTGCGATCTAATCAAAAAACCAAACCCCAAAACTCAAAATTGCGCTCTAGCGCACCCTAGGAAGAAAACACAGACAAAACTGCCTCTAACTCCCAGTAGGAATATCAATGACACATTAAAAAAAAAACCTCTATGTAGGTCGCACTTAGACCTATATTTCATACACTGACGACCCACAGCTAAAAGCAACAGGAAGTTTGCAATTCCGCCTTCAATACAAAAGATGGCTATAAATACTCGGTCCCGTCCATCGCTGCTTGTAGCTTTAATTTATTAACAGGAAGTTTGCTATTCCCCCTTCAAAACAAAAGGTGAGTAAAAACAGTCACCTCTTTCAAACATTATCTCCTCTGAGCGCGTTTGTCGTGTCGGTTTCAAATAAGCACAGGAGAGAGATTGAACCCTTCGGATTAAACATTGATGAAAGAGTTGTAATTACTGCTCAAAGAACCGCTGTGCTGCTTCTGGTGCGCTGCTGCTGTCTCAAGATGGCGGCACCCTTCTCAGACAAAATTGCCTCTAACTCCCAGTAGGAATGTCAGAGACACATGAAACAAAAACCTCTATGTAGGTCTTACTTAGACCTACATTTCATACACTGACAACCCATAGCTAAAATCAACAGGAAGTTTGCAATTCCCCCTTCAATACAAAATATGGCTATAAATACTCGGTCCCATCCATCGCTGCTTGCAGCTTTAATTTATTATGCTATTATATTGATATCATTAATGATAAAATTATAAGTATTTAATATTTTTAAATGTTTATTGGATTTTTGGCATATACAATCCAGAAATACAGTTAAACATGTCAAATAAGGGCTGTCAAAAAATAGATTACCGAATTATTCTCAATTTTTATGATTAAAAAAATATATATATTTTTTAATCTGTCCTGTCCAGCCACTCATATAGTTGGTGTAAATGCTCATATTTTCTGTACAGATTGACTTTAGAAAAGAGAAGTGTTGGATACTTCTCTTGTTGCCTTATTTGTATCAGACTGTATTAAATGATTGCTAGCATTTTATTCAACAAAAACAGTTTTCTTTTAAGTAAAACAGACATTTATCAGAGCGGTTTATCTATTTGTTAGAGGAATGTAGTTAATTGTAGAACTGGCACCCAATGTTATAAAGTATTGATTTTGTATCGAGAATCGATTCTGAAACAAATTGTTAGCCCCAAGAATTGAATCAAATGGAATTGTTTGGTGCCCAATTTCATCTAAATGGAAATATATGAACATTCAATCAGTCAGCGTCCCAGTGAGAGCAGGTAAGTGATTATTTGATTAGGGTTGTTGTCTCTCGGGAAGTTTTCCATGAATAGTTGTGTTGTTGAAGGATGCGTCTGGAAATTAATGCTTGAAATGAGCCAAATACGTAAATATTACAGGATATTATAAATGTTATAAAGCCTTGAGCAATATCAACAAGGGGAGCCTTAAAGACGTGATATATGCTACAGCATGTTTTGCAAAAATAAACAAACAGTTCTTTAGCGTTGAATGTCATAGAGACATGAAACAAAAACCTCTATGTAGGTCTCACTTAGACCTACATTTCATTCATTGACATCCTTCAGCAAAAAATCAACAGGAAATTGGCAATTACCCCTTCAAAACAAAAGTTTTGTAAAAACCCGTCACCTTTTTTAAAACATTATCTACTCTGAGCGCGTTTGTTGTGTCGGCTTCAAACTACAACAGGAGAGAGATTGAACCTTTCTGATTAAAAGTTGATGAAAGAGTTTTTCTGACTACTCTGATTTTGATTTTACGAGCCTTCAAAGAACTGCTGCGCTGCTGCCGTCTCAAGATGGCCGCTTAAAAGGAGGAAGCACCAGTGTGACCACACAATGTAGAGAAGGTAGGTACTGTGCGGGTAAAGATATGTTGACTGGGTGAAAGAAAGAGACACCAGTTTGACCCCAGGATGCAGAGAAGGTAGGTAACGTGTAGGTAAAGATATGTTGTCTGGGTGATGGTAGGAAGCACCAGCATGTATGGGTGAAAGAAAGAAGCACCAGTGTGACCCCAGGATGCAGGGAAGGTAGGTAACGTGCAGGTAAAGATATGTTGTCTGGGTGATGGTAGGAAGCACCAGCATGTATGGGTGAAAGAAAGAAGCACTAGTGTGACCCCAGGATGCAGGGAAGGTAGGTAACGTGCAGGTAAAGATATGTTGTCTGGGTGATGGTAGGAAGCACTAGCATGTATGGGTGAAAGAAAGAAGCACTAGTGTGACCCCAGGATGCAGGGAAGGTAGGTAACATGCAGGTAAAGATATGTTGTCTGGGTGATGGTAGGAAGCACTAGCATGTATGGGTGAAAGAAAGAAGCACTAGTGTGACCCCAGGATGCAGGGAAGGTAGGTAATGTGCAGGTAAAGATATGTTGAATAAGTAAAGGCAGGAAACACCAGCAAAAGTCGGTCCCGTCCATCGCTACTTGCAGCTTTAATTTATAATAGAATCACTTGTTTATTTTTCAACAAGTTTTTAGTTATTTTTATATCTTTCTTTCCAAATAGTTCAAGAAAGACCACTACAAATGAGCAATATTTTGCACTGTTATACAATTTAATGAATCAGAAACTGATGACATAGTGCTGTATTTTACTTCTTTATCTCTTTTTCAACCAAAAATGCTTTGCTGTGATTAGGGGGTACTTGAATTAAAAAAAATGTTTACAGGGAGTACATCACTGAAACAAAGTTGAGAACCACTGGCTCAAGTTATCAGACCGTCAGAATCTAAAAGCAGCCCATGTATGCCCAAGTGTGGCACCTGTGGAACCTATTAAAATAGCGGAAACTATTTCACATGCTTTTGTTGATGGCTCAAGGCAACATTCAAAGCACCGGCACAAGTTTTCAATCTCCACAAGCCTTATTTTGGCTATGAATCAAGTGAAATGAAGTTGGACTTTCTGACATTTCTCAAGCGAATAACGCATGAATATTAATGGCCAAGGGATGATAGGTACAGCTGCGTGTACATTTTCATCCATCCATCCAATTCCACTAATCCAAAGTGGGGTTGCGGGGGCAGCAGCCTAAGCAGAGAAGCCCAGACTTACCTTTCCCCATCTACTTCATCCAGCTCTTCAAGGGGGGTCCCGAGGCGTTCTCCAGGCCAGCTGGGAGACAATGTCTCTCCAACGTGTCCTGGATATTCCCCGGGGGGGCATTCTGAACAGATGCCCGAACCACATCATCTGGCTCCTCTAGATGAGGAGTAGCAACAGGTTTACGCTGAGCTCCCCCCGAATTACAGCGCTTCTCACCCTCTCTCTAAAATAAGAAACCCGCCACCAGATGGAGGAAACTCATTTCGGCCGCTTGCACCCGTGATTTGTCCTTTTGGTCACAACCCAGAGCTAATGACCATATAGGTGGGGATAGGGACGTGGATCGACCGGTAAATTAAGAGCTTTGCCTTCCAACTCTGCCCCTTTTCCCCTACGACGGACCAATGCATGGTCCACATCACTGCAGACGCCGCACCAAGGTACTTGAACTCCTCCACCTTGGGCAGGATCCCGTCCCCAACCTTTTACGAGCGAGAAACAGACTTGAAAGTGCTGATCCTCTTCTAGGTTGCTTCACACTTAGATGAGAGCTGTGATTTTGTCCTTTTGGTCTCAACCCAGAGCTAATGACCATATAGGTGAGGATAGGGACCTAGATAGACTGGTAAATTATGAGCTTTGCCTTCCAACTCTGCCCCTTTTCCCCCACGACGGACCAATGCATGGTCCACATCGCTGCAGACGCCGGTCCAAGGTACTTGAACTCCTCCACCTTGGGGAGGATCCCGAAACCTTTTCCGAACGAGAAACAGACTTGAAAGTGCTGATCCTCATCTAGGCTGCTTCACACTTGGCTGAGAACTGTGATTTTGTC
Organism: Nerophis ophidion; assembly: GCF_033978795.1. Taxonomy (NCBI): domain Eukaryota; kingdom Metazoa; phylum Chordata; class Actinopteri; order Syngnathiformes; family Syngnathidae; genus Nerophis; species Nerophis ophidion. The sequence goes on along the minus strand of NC_084631.1, from coordinate 38,369,146 downwards.
CTTTTAGTCACGACCAAGAGTAAATGACCATATAGGTGAGGATAGGGACGTAGATCGACCAGTAAATTAAGAGCTTTGCCTTCCAACTCTGCCCCTATCCCCCCACGACGGACCAATGCATGGTCCACACCTCTGCAGACACCACACCAAGGCACTTGAACTCCTCCACCTTGGGCAGGATCTCGTCCCCAACCTTTTCCGAGCGAGAAACAGACTTGATCCTCATCTAGGTTGCTTCACACTTGGCTGAGAACTGAGATTTTGTCTTTTTGGTCTCAACCCAGAGCTAATGACCATAAGTGAGGATAGGGACGTAGATCGACCGGTAAATTAAGAGCTTTACCTTCCGGCTCTGCCCCTTTCCCCCCACGACGGACCAATGCATGGTCCACATCTCTGCAGACGCCGCTCCAAGGTACTTGAACTCCTCCACCTTGGGCAGGATCCCGTCCCCAACCTTTTCCGAGCGAGAAACAGACCTGATCCTCATCTAGGTTGCTTCACACTTGGCTGAGAACTGTGATTTTGTCCTTTTGGTCACAACCAAGAGCTAATGATCATATTGGTTAGGATAGGGACATTCTCAACCGGCAAATTAAGAGCTTTGCCTTCCGACTCTGCCCCTTTTCCCCCACGACGGACCAATGCATGGTCCACATCTCTGCAGATGCCGCACCAAGGCACTTGAACTCCTCCACCTTGGGCAGGATCCCGTCCCCAACCTTTTTGCGAGCGAAACAGACTTGAAAATACTGATCCTCATCTAGGTTGCTTCACACTTGGCTGGGAACTGTGATTTTGTCCTTTTGGTCACAACCAAGAGCTAATGACTATATAGGTAAGGATAGGGACGTAGATCGACCAGTAAATTAAGAGCTTTGCCTTCCAAATCTTCCCCTTGTTTCCCTACGACGGACCAATACATGGTCCACATCTCTGCAGACGCCGCTCCAAGGTACTTGAACTCCTCCACCTTGGGCAGGATCCCGCCCCAAACCTTTTCCGAGCGAGAAACAGACTTAATCCTCATCTAGGTTGCTTCACACTTGGCTGAGAACTGTGATTTTGTCCTTTTGGTCTCTACCCAGAGCTAATGACCAATTAGGTGAGGATCGGGACGTAGATCGACCGGTAAATTAAGAGCTTTGCCTTCCGACTCTGCCCCTTTTCCCCCACGATGGACCAATGCATGGTCCACATCTCTGCAGACGCCGCTCCAAGGTACTTGAACTCCTCCACCTTGGGCAGGATCCCGTCCCAACCTTTTCCGAGTGAGAAACAGACTTGATCCTCATCTAGGTTGCTTCACACTTGGCTGAGAACTGTGATTTTGTCCATTTGGTCTCTACCCAGAGCTAATGACCAATTAGGTGAGGATCGGGACGTAGATCGACCAGTAAATTAAGAGCTTTGCGTTCCGACTCTGCCCCTTTTCCCCCACGACGGACCAATGCATGGTCCACATCACTGCAGACGCCGCACCAAGGCACTTGAACTCCTCCACCTTGGGAAGGATGCCGTCCCCAACCTCCCGTCCCCAACCTTTTCCGCGCGCGAAACAGACTTGAAAATACTGATCCTCATCTAGGTGGCTTCACACTTGGCTGATGGGTGAAAACTGTGATTTTGTCCTTTTGGTCACAACCAAGAGCAAATGACCATATAGGTGAGGATAGGGACGTAGATCGACCGGTAAATTAAGAGCTTTGCCTTCCGACTTTGCCCTTTTCTCCCCACGACGGACCAATGCATGGTCCACATCTCTGCAGACGCCGCACCAAAGTACTTGAACTCCCCCACCTTGGGCAGGATCCCGTCCCCAACCTTTTCCGAGCGAGAAACAGACTTGATCCTCATCTAGGTTGCTTCACACTTGGCTGAGAACTGTGATTTTGTCCTTTTGGTCACAACCGAGAGCTAATGACCATATTGGTTAGGATAGGAACATTCTAAACCGGTAAATTAAGAGCTTTGCCTTCCGACTCTGCCCCTTTTCCCCCACGACGGACCAATGCATGGTCCACATCGCTGCAGACACCGCTCCAAGGTACTTGAACTCCTCCACCTTGGGCAGGATCCCGTCCCCAACCTTTTCCGAGCGAGAAACAGACTTAATCCTCATCTAGGTTGCTTCACACTTGGCTGAGAACTGTGATTTTGTCTTTTTGGTCTCAACCCAGAGCTAATGACCATAAGTGAGGATAGGGACGTGGAACGACCGGTAAATTAAGAGCTTTGCCTTCCAACTCTGCCCCTTTTCCCCCAGGACGGACCAATGCATGGTCTACATCTCTGCAGACCCCGCACCAAGGCACTTGAACTCCTCCACCTTGGGCAGGATCCCGTCCACAACCTTTTCCGAGTGAGAAACAGACTTGATCCTCATCTAGGTTGCTTCACACTTAGATGAGAGCTGTGATTTTATCCTTTTGGTCTCTACCCAGAGCTAATGACCATATAGGTGAGGATAGGGACGTAGATCGACCGGTAAATTAAGAGCTTTGCCTTCCGACTCTGCCCCTTTCTCCCCACGACGGACCAATGCATGGTCCACATCTCTGCAGACGCCGCTCCAAGGTGCTTGAACTCCTCCACCTTGGGCAGGATCCCGTCCCCAACCTTTTCCGAGCGAGAAACAGACTTGATCCTCATCTAGGTTGCTTCACACTTGGCTGAGAACTGTTATTTTGTCCTTTTGGCCTCAACCCAGAGCTAATGACCATAAGTGAGGATAGGGACGTAGAACGACCGGTAAATTAAGAGCTTTGCCTTCCAACTCTGCCCCTTTTCCCCCAGGACGGACCAATACATGGTCCACATCTCTGCAGATGCCGCACCAAGGCACTTGAACTCCTCCACCTTGGGCAGGATCCCGTCCCCAACCTTTTCCGAGCGAGAAACAGACTTGATCCTCATCTAGGTTGCTTCACACTTGGCTGAGAACTGTGATTTTGTCCTTTTGGTCTCAACCCAGAACTAATGACCATAATATAGGTGAGGATAGGGACGTAGATGGACCAGTAAATTAAGAGCTTTGCCTTCCAAATCTTCCCCTTGTTTCCCTACGACGGACCTATACATGGTCCACATCTCTGCAGACGCCGCACCAAAGCACTTGAACTCCTCCACCTTGGGCAGGATCCCGTCCCCAACATTTTCCGAGCGAGAAACCGACTTGAAAGTGTTGTTCCTCATCTAGGTTGCTTCACACTTGGCTGAGAACTGATCCAGAGAGAGCTGAAGATCCTGGCCAGATGAAGCCATCAGAACCACATCATCTGCAAAAAAGCAAAGACCTAATCCTACAGCCACCCCACCGGTTCCCCTCAATGCCCTGACTGTTTCTAGAAATGTTGTGCATAAATGTTGTAAACAGAATGGGTGACAAAGCACAGCCATGGCGGAGTCCAACCTCAATGGAAACGTGTACGACTTACTGCCGGCAATGCGGACCAAACTCTGACATCGATCATACAGCGAGAGGACCGGCCGATCAGGTGTTCCGATACCACATACTCTCTGAGCACTCCCCACAGGCATTTTCCAAAGAACACGGTCGAATGCCTTCTCCAAGACCACAAAACACATGTAGATTAGTGGTACGCATATCACAGTTTGAGAATCAGTGATCTGGAATAAACTTTTACTAACTCAGCGGTGATGCAGCAGCTGACCGGCTCAGTATAGCAGCGTATATGCCAGTTAGCTCTCTGTGACCACAACGCCACTAAAAATGGTTCTTTTTAAGTGCTTGTAATAAGAATATCGCTAATACTTGATTATTATTTAGGTCATGAGATGTAAATGGAGTATTGTTGGTGTTTTTGTATGCATTTCCAGAGGCCTTAATCTGCTAAACTGTCGGGAACTGGCTTGGTTGCGGTAATTGTGACCCCAAGATGCAGGAAACAGGAGAACGATATGCAGGTAAGAGTCTTAAGATACCGTATTTCCTTGAATTGTCGTCGGGGGGCTAATTAATTTAAAACCTCTTCTCACTCCGGCGTTTACCAAAGGCATGCGGTAAATTTAGGCCTGCGCTTATACATTTGAGTGTGATGTAAGGATACCATCATAAAAAGCACATTTAATAAAAAAGAATGTTGTTATGGTCTTACCTTTACTTATAAATGAAGTCCATGCGCAGCTCCTTCTGATTTAACCAATCGATAACTTGTTTATAAAAGTCTTCCTTATCTTTCTTCAGTTTTAAAAGTCTCTCTGTCTCGATGGAGATCTTCCTTTATTACCTCCTGCTTCGTTTGAAAGTCCAGTTTAGAAAACTGTTTTATTTTAGATATGTAATCCTCCATGTTAAAAGTCCAAGCGAGAGGAAAAAATAAACGATCGCTGCTCACTCTTGCTGCTTGTTGTCACTTCTTCTGCAGCCGAGTAGTCACAAGAAGGATCACTAGCGCCCTCTACCACCAGGAGGCGGGATTCTAATAATGACTCATATTTGACACACGCAGCTACGGTATATTAATAAAACATAGCTGCTCACTGGTCTTTTTAGCATATTCAATAGCTTGGACCTTAAATCTTACTGAATAGCTCTTAATCTTCCTCCCTTTATGCGATTTCAAATGATTGAAATCAGCCTCCTCCATTTTGAAAATGATGACAGGGGAAGCGTCACCCGTGACGTGACGAGTTTGACCCGGCGGAAATTCTAGGCATATGCTAATTATTTGGCGAAACGAGTTTGACCCGGCAATAATTCTAGGCAGGTGCATACTATATAACCGGCGGTAATTCAAAGAAATACTGTAGTCCGGGATGCGATTCTTGATAGATCGTCCCATACCCGAAACACGCTATCCAAAGCAGCAGAGGCTGTGTCAACTTATGCAAACCAAGTAGGACTTTTGGATCCTGGAGATTCAGAAACCCACCATGGGAAGGCATTTTCATTCGTCTCGTACATTCATCAATTGTTTTCCCGTATCGATTTGTTTTTAATAGATAATCTCTTACATTGTGTTAATGCATGCGATAACCACCCGATAACCATTTCCGACCAGGCGGCAATCTCAGTCGACATTGAATTTCCACAAAGTGTAACCGGCCGCACAATGTGGAGTTTCAGCTCTCGCTTGCTTTCAGATATTAAGTTCAAAGATTTTGTTGAAGCAGAAATTTGTGCTAATATTGAGTTTAATGACACCCCTGACATTGGGAATAGCACTTTGTGGGAAGCACTTAAGGCTACTATCCGAGGACAGGTGATATCCTATATTTCCCGAGGGAGGAGGACTGAGGAGGAACCTCGATAGTGCTTACGCCGTTTGTCCATCTCCAACCCTGGATCAGCTATAAGATGAACCTGCTTACACATCCAAGCCAACGCCCCCTCATACCTCAAGGACCTAGTTTCCCCTCAAGCTCCGAGCCGCAACCTCTGCTCCTCAAAGCCATCAGGACAAACCTACAAACAATGGGCCGCCGGGCTTTCTGCTCTACCGTACCCGAACTCTGGAACACTCTCCCTGTCCATCGTAGAGCACCACAGTCGGTCAACCGTTTTAGGAAAGGACTAAAAACCCACCTTTTTAGTAAAGATTTTATCTCATTTCTCTGCCTACTTGTTTTTAAATGCACTGCTTGCATCTGTTTTATCCAGTGCTTTCATGCTTTTATTACTATTTTATGTACCGTATTTCCTTGAATTTCCACCAGGTATACTGTATAGTATGCGCCTGCCTAGAACTACAACCGGGTCAAACTCGTTCCGCAAAATAATTAGCGCAGGCTTAACATTACCGCTGGCTAAGGATTAACGCCGGGTCGAACTCGTTTCGCAAAATATTATTCTTATTAGCGCATGTCTAGAATTTCCGCCGGGTCAAACTCGTTTCGACAATTGGCATATGCCTAAAATTTCCATCGGGTCAAACTCGTCACGTCACGAGTGACACTTCACCTGTCATCATTTTCAAAATGGAGGAGGCTGATTTAAATGATTTGAAATCGCATAAAGGTCAGAAGATTAAGAGCTATTCAGTAGGATTTAAGGCCCAAGCTAGTGAATATGCTAAAAAGAACAGTAAGAAGCTGTGTTTTATTAATATACCGTAGCTGCGTGTGTCAAATATGAGTCATTAAATGACTCCCGCCTCCTGGTGGTAGAGGGCGCTAGTGATCCTTCTTGCGACTACTCGGCTGCAGAAGTGACAACAAGCAGCGATTGTTTATATTTTCCTCACGCTTGCATTTTTAACATGGAGGATTACATATCTAAAATAAAACAGTTTTCTAAACTGGACTTTCAATCGAAGCAGGAGGTAATAAAGGAAGATCTCCATCGAGACAGAGAGACTTTTAAAACTGAAGAAAGATAAGGAAGACTTCTATAAACAAGTTATCGATGCTTTTGATCAGAAGGAGCTGTGCATGGACTTCATTTATAAGTAAAAGTAAGACCATAATAATGTTTTTTTGTTACATGTGCTTTTCATGATGGTATCCTTACATCACACTCAAATGTATAAGCGCAGGCCTAAATTTACCGCATGCTTTGGTAAACGCCGGAGTGAGAAGAGATTTTAAATTAATTAGCGCCCTGGCGGCAATTCAAGGAAATACGGTATGTGAAATAGAACACTTTCATTCATTTCAATTTGGAGTCTTATACATAAAAAGCGTCCAACTACCATGTATGTTTTTTTATGATAGAATATTCATTAACGTTATTAGCTATCATTAGCTAACAACACAGAAAGCTAATATGTGTGTTTGTTACCTCATTATTTAAGTCAGTAGCGTAAGTGGACGGAGTATAATGTTTACAACACAAGTTAACCACCTCTTAAGAATCCACATAAAGGTTGCCAGATGGAAAATGACACATTATAAGCTTGAATTAGTTTGTTGAGAAAGATGATGGTACATGACCTTGCTCATGACCTTTGCTCAATCAAAACACCACCGCAGAGCCCTCAGAGGCTCAAAGTAATTATCGTACGCCCTCATTTGAATACCAAGGGTCAGGGAATCAGTAAAATACAAACCCCGTTTCCATATGAGTTGGAAAATTGTGTTAGATGTAAATATAAATGGAATACAATGATTTGCAAATCCTTTTCAACCCATATTCAGTTGAATATGCTACAAAGACAACATATTTGATGTTCAAACTGATAAATGTTTTTTTGTTGTTGCAAATAATCATTAACTTTAGAATTTGATGCCAGCACCACGTGACAAAGAAGTTGGGAAAGGTGGCAATAAATACTGATAAAGTTGAGGAATGCTCATCAAACACTTATTTGGAACATCCCACAGGTGTGCAGGCTAATTGGGAACAGGTGGGTGACATGATTGGGTATAAAAACAGCTTCCCAAAAAATGCTCAGTCTTTCACAAGAAAGGATGGGGCGAGGTACACCCCTTTGTCCACAACTGCGTGAGCAAATAGTCAAACAGTTTAAGAACAACGTTTCTCAAAATGCAATTGCAAGAAATTTAGGGATTTCAACATCTACGCTCCATAATATCATCAAAAGGTTCAGAGAATCTGGAGAAATTACTCCACGTAAGCGGCATGGCCGGAAACCAACATTAAATGACCGTGATCTTCCATCCCTCAGACGGCACTGTATCAAAAACAGACATAAATCTCTAAAGGATATCACCATATGGGCTCAGGAACACTTCAGAAAACCACTGTCACTCAATACAGTTGGTCGCTACATCTGTAAGTGCAAGTTAAAGCGCTACTATGCAAAGCGAAAGCCATTTATCAACAACATCCAGAAACACCGCCGGCTTCTCTGGGCCCGAGATCATCTAAGATGGACTGATGCAAAGAGGAAAAATGTTATGTGGTCTGACGAGTCCACATTTCAAATTGTTTTTTGGAAATATTTGACATCGTGTCATCCGGACCAAAAGGAAAGTGAACCATCCAGACTGGTATCGACGCAAACTTCAAAGCCAGCATCTGTGATGGTATGGGGGTGCATTAGTGCCCAAGGCATGGGTAACTTACACATCTGTGAAGGCGCCATTAATGCTGAAAGGTACATACAGGTTTAGGAACAACATATGTTGTCATCCAAGCAACGTTATCAAGGACGTCCCTGTTTATTTCAGCAAGAGAATGCCAAGCCATGTGTTACAACAGCGTTGCTTCGTAGTAAAACAGTGGGGGTACTTTCCTGGCCCGCCTGCAGTCCAGACCTGTCTCCCATCGAATATGTGTGGCGCATTATTAATCGTAAAATACGACAGCGGAGACCCCGGACTGTTGAATGACTGAAGCTCTACATAAAATAAGAATTGGAAATAATTCCACTTTCAAAGCTTCAACAATTAGTTTCCTCAGTTCCCAATCGTTTATTGAGTGTTGTTCAAAGAAAAGGTGATGTAACACAGTGGTGAACATGCCCTTTCCCAACTACTTTGGCACGTGTTGCAGCCCAGATATTCCAAGTTTATTATCATATTCAACTAAATATGGGTTGAAAATGATTTGCAAATCATTGTATTCCGTTGATATTTACATCTAAAACAATTTCCCAACTCATACGGAAACGGGGTTTGTAAGAAAATGGAAGACAATTTTCACATTTTTACCCGGGTTTGCACCAACTTAGGATACGTTATCGCTAACAAATAGCGATCAGAACAAGACCTCTTTCTTGCATGCTAAACTAATTGAGCGTAATCAGTGTTGACACTAACGTTAGTCACACTGCTGTGACAACACACACACACACACACACACACACACACACACACACACACACACACACACACACACACACACACACACACACACAGTGCAATGGGGTTATTGAATGTGTGTATTATTTCTGTCTGGATGAGCAGATGGGACCTGTTGAGAGCGCACCTGTTCCAAATATTAGTCTTTGAAGGAGTCTGATTAGTTTGCTCTGTCATGACATCGACCGCCGTTGTCGTCCGGCCATCAAAAATAATCTAAGTAGGACGGAACCTCGCTGTAGAGCTCAGTAAATAAAATATGACGCATTTTGTCCATTTGGAATTGAAGATGATGAGAAAATGATTCTTAAAAAACATTGTTGGTGGAAAAACCTCGCTGAGAATGTGAATTGAAATACAAAATTTGACGTCAAGAGTGGAAAAAAAGAGGCAAGTAAGCATGGATAAACGTTTAGGATTCATTATATTAATAAAAAAAAGACAACCCGAGTAATTTCTTGTATGATTACCGTATTTCCTTGAATTGCCGCCGGGGCGCTAATCAATTTAAAACTTCTTCTCACTCCGGCGTTTATCAAAGGCATGCGGTAAATTTAGGCCTGCGCTTATCAATTTGAGTGTGATGTAGGGATAGCATCATGAAAAGCACATTTAATAAAAAAAACGTTATTATGGTCTTACCTTTACTTATAAATGAAGTCCATGCGCAGCTCCTTCTGATCAAAAGCATCGATAACTTGTTTATAGAAGTCTTTCTTATCTTTCTTCAGTTTTAAAAGTCTCTCTGTCTCGATGGAGATCTTCCTTTATTACCTCGTGCTTCGATTGAAAGTCCAGTTTAGAAAACTGTTATATTTTAGATATGTAATCCTCCATGTTAAAAGTGCAAGCGAGAGGAAAATATAAACAATCGCTGCTTGTTGTCACTTCTTCTGCAGCCGAGTAGTCGCAAGAAGGATCACTAGCGCCCTCTACCACCAGGAGGCGGGAGTCATTTAATGAATCATATTTGACACACGCAGCTACGGTATATTAATAAAACAACTGCTTACTGTTCTTTTTAGCATATTCAATAGTTTGGACCTTAAATCCTACTGAATAGCTCTTAATCTTCTTCCCTTTATGCGATTTCAAATCATTGAAATCAGCCTCCTCCATTTTGAAAACGATGACAGGGGAAGTGTCACTCGTGACGTGACGAGTTTGACCCGGTGGAAATTCTAGACATGCGCTAATAAAAATAATATTTTGCAAAACGAGTTTGACCCGGTGTTAATCCTGACCCTGCGGTAATGCTAAGCATGCGCTAATTTTTTTCCGAAACAAGTTTGACCCGGTAGTAATTCTAGGCAGGCGCATACTATATACCCGGCGGCAATTCAAGGAAATACGGTAGATCCATCCTTCCAGCCCTGACTGGAGGGCAAGGCAGGCCTAAATAGCAGCCTGATTGGCAGCTGCAAGCAGGTGTGCCAGGCTGCTAATCAGGGACAGGTGAGGAAAAGAGCGCACAGGAAGTGGAAGTAAAATAAGAGCGCTGGCCAGGAAATAAACAGAAAACTAAGGAAAGTGACACGTGATGTCACAAGAGGAGCGATATAAAAGACTGACACAGTAGTGAGTGTGCCACACGCTCACTAAGCAGCGCTTAGTGCACTTCAACAGAAGTGTTGCTGGAACTACATTACTGTACAGCGAGGACTAACCACTTATGGACATTATTAAAGACTAATAAAGTTTTTACTTTTAGTGTACATGTCCGGAAAAAAGCCAGGAAATGACTTCATATCACATAAACACACACACAAATACAAGACTAAAACTGCATAATGAGACGTTGTCTCACCTGTTTTGAAATGTGTTATCTAAGAATATATAGCGACAGTTATCATCAACGTAGGTATCAGACCGCCGCGGATGGCGATCACATCATGACACAAATGACAATTAACCACCACTAATGACCACATTTCTTTCACCAAGCGCTCGCTTGTCGTTTAATCGATGAGCGTCTGTAAGGCCGGGAGCGCCTGTTTGCTGTTCTCAATTGATATTGATGCAATCATCGTAGCAGCCACACTGGATCTCTTTGTCACATGACACTTTAAATGTTGAGCACACACACCTCCTCTCTGTCTCCACCACAGCTGTCAAACATTGACGCTGTAGGATGGCTACAGTATAATTATTTACATAAAGAAATGTAAAGGTCCAGGATACTCGGACAAGACCAAGATACTTGACTCTGGTCCGCCTGGCACACCCCTACAAAGAAATGTTTTCTAATAAAAAAAAACTTTTCCCGACAAAAACCTCTCCAAGTTTGTGAAGAAGTTGTGCTTTTAAAGTCCTTAATCTCTATTCATCTTCTTGGTGAAGTTCCCAGTGCCCTTGGTAGGAATATCCCCAACTACGCATCTGTTCCAACTCTGGAGTAGGAGTAAGATTAAATAACAGTTTTTAATTTACATTAAAAGCACCATCCGGAGAAGTTTTGAAGGAGATTCCAAAACAAAGGTTGTTTAGAATACAAAAGTAGCATTTCTAGTACTGTATTTCCTTGAATTGCCGTGGGTATATAGTATGCGCCTGCCTAGAATTTCCCCCGGGTCAAACTCGTCACGTCACGAGTGACACTTCACCTGTAATCATTTTCAAAATGGAGGAGGCTGATTTCAATCATTTGAAATCGCATAAAATGGAAAAAGATTAAGAGCTATTCAGTAGGATTTAAGGTCCAAGCTATTGAATATGCTAAAAAGAGCGGTAAGCAGCTATGTTTTATTAATATACCGTAGCTGCGTGTGTCAAATATGAGTCATTTAATGCCTCCTGGTGGTAGAGGGCGCTAGTGATCCTTCTTGCGACTACTCGGCTGCAGAAGAAGTGACAACAAGCAGCAAGAGTGAGCAGCGATCGTTTATTTTTTCCTCTCGCTTGCACTTTTAACATGGAGGATTACATATCTAAAATAAAACAGTTTTCTAAACTGGACTTTCGATCAAAGCAGGAGGTAATAAAGTAAGATCTCCATCGAGACAGAGACTTTTAAAACTGAAGAAAGATAAGGAAGACTTCTATAAACAAGTTATCGATGCTTTTGATCAGAAGGAGCTGCGCATGGACTTCATTTATAAGTAAAGGTAAGACCATAATAAAATTTTTTTAAATTAAATGTGCTTTTCATGATGGTATCCTTACATCACACTCAAATTTTTAAACGCAGTCCTAAATTTACCGCATGCCTTTGGTAAACGCCGGAGTGAGTAGAGGTTTAAATTAATTAGCGCCCCGGCGGTTATTCAAGGAACTACTGTAATCCTTTCAGACTATGTCCTTGTCTAGTAACCTGAGCTGAATGTTGGATAAACGAATGGAATAAAAACATCTTGACGACTTCCTCTGTGGACTTTAGTTGGCGTACACATTTATTGGAATGATTGCAGTAGCCGTTGCCAATGCATTGTTTGCTAAGAAAGTGGCTACTAAAAGAGTCCAAAAGCTTCTCAGCATGTAAGCTGACCACTGGACTTTGTAGCAACATGGAAATAGTTTCATCTTTGTCCATTTTGGATTCAAACCTGTTTGATCTTCATCTGCAAAGTATTTTTCCCCCATTGTTACAGCCTGTTTCCAAAATGGCATCAATTCCTTTTTGTCCTCAAAATTCTACACACAATGCCATGCAAGGAAAATGTGAAAAGTTCTTTAAGGGCTTTTTGCAAATGTATTAGAAATGAGAAAAAAGATTGTTGATGCACCTTTGGCAGCAAGTCCAGCCTCAAGTATTTTGAATACGATGCCACAAGTTTGGCACACCTCTCTTCGGGCACTGTCACCCACTCCCTCAAGCCCCCTCAGGTTGGATGAGAAGTGTTGGTTGCTGCCAGAAGTGCAACAACAAAGTATTGAGCAAAGTCATGTCAGGTTCATTTTTTGTTTGTTTTTTTAATTCATTTGCAAAAAAGTGTTAAAAAAAATGAAAAAATGAAATAATGAAATGTTTAAAACATTTTGTCATTGTCATTATGGGGGTATTGTGTGCAGAATTTTGAGGACAAAAATGATTTAATCCCATTTTGGAATAAGGCTGTAACATAACGAAATGTGGAAAAAGTGAAAGGCTGGGAATACTTGAGATGCACTTGACGATAGAGCACATGACCAACATTCTTCTACCAGAACGTTCTATCAGTCAGCACTGATGCAACATTCACACACTAACTACTTTCACACACTAACTACATTCTCACACTAACTACATTCTCACACTAACTACTTTCACACACACTATCTTCTGCAATATCAAATATGCATCCATCTTGTCCATACACATAACTACTCACATGCTTACTCTTCACATTATATGTCAGTGTCTTACATGTCAGTGTCTAATATAGGGGTGTCTTATATGTCAGTGTCTTACATGTCAGTGTCTAATATAGGGGTGTCTTATATGTCAGTGTCTTATATGTCAGTGTCTAATATTGGGGTGTCTTATATGTCAGTGTCTTGTATTGGGGTGTATTATATGTCAGTGTCTTATATGTCAGTGTCTTATATTGGAGTGTCTAATATTGGGGTTTCTTATATGTCAGTGTCTTATATGTCAGTATCTTGTATTGGAGTGTCTTATATGTCAGTGACTAATATTTGAGTGTCGTATATGTGAGTGTCTAATATGTGAGTGTCTTGTATGTCAGTGTCTTATATGTCAGTGTCTATGTCAGTGTCTTATATTGGAGTGTCTTCTATGTCAGTGTCTTCTATGTCAGTGTCTTCTATGTCAGTGTCTTCTATGTCAGTGTCTTATATTGGAGTGTGTTATATGTCAGTATCGTATATGTCAGTGTCTTATATTGGAGTGTCTTATATGTCATTGTCTTATATTGGAGTGTCTTATATGTCAGTGTCTTATATGTCAGTATCTTATGTGTCAGTGTATTATATTGGAGTGTGTTGTATGTCAGTGTCTTATATTGGAGTGTCTTATATGTCAGTGTGTTATATAGGAGTGTGTTGTATTGGAGTGTCTTATATGTCAGTGTCTATATGTCAGTGTCTTATATGTCAGTATCTTATATGTCAATATCTAATATTGGAGTATCTTATATGTCAATGTCTTATATGTCAGTGTCTTATATGTCAGTGTCTTATATGTCAGTGTCTTATATGTCAGTGTCTTATATTGGAGTGAGTTATATGTCAGTATTGTATATGTCAGTGTCTTATACTGGAGTGTCTTATATGTCAATGTCTTATATTGGAGTGTCTTATATGTCAGTGTCATATGTCAGTATCTTATATGTCAGTATCTTATGTGTCAGTGTGTTATATTGGAGTGTGTTATATGTCAGTATCGTGTATGTCAGTGTCTTATATTGGAGTGTCTTATATGTCAGTGTGTTATATTGGAGTGTGTTGTATTGGAGTGTCTTATATGTCAGTGTCTTGTATTGGAGTGTGTTATAAGTCAGTGTCTTTATATGTCAGTGTGTTGTATTGGAGTGTGTTATATGTCAGTATCGTATATGTCAGTGTCTTATATTGGAGTGTCTTATATGTCAATGTCTTATATTTGAGTGTCTTATATGTCAGTGTCTTATATGTCAGTATCTTATGTGTCAGTGTGTTATATTGGAGTGTGTTATATTGGAGTGTCTTATATGTCAGTGTCTTGTATTGGAGTGTCTTAAATGTCAGTGTCTTTATATGTCAGTGTGTTGTATTGGAGTGTGTTATATGTCAGTATCGTGTATGTCAGTGTCTTATATTGGAGTGTCTTATATGTCAGTGTGTTATATTGGAGTGTGTTATATTGGAGTGTCTTGTATTGGACTGTCTTATATGTCAGTGTCTAATAATCAAGTGTCTTATATGTCAGTGTCTTATATGTCAGTGGTTTATATGTCAATGTCTTGTATTGGAGTGTCTTATATGTCAGTGTCTTATATGTCACTGTGTTGTATTGGAGTGGGTTATATGTCAGTATTGTATATGTCAGTGTCTTGTATTGGAGTGTCTTATATGTCAGTGTCTTATATTGGAGTGTCTTATATGTCAGTGTCTTATATTGGAGTGTCTAATATTGGAGTATCTTATAACTGCTTTACGGTATATGTCAGTGTTTAATATTGGAGTGTCTCATATGTCAGTGTCTTATATTGGAGTGTCTAATATTGGAGTATCTTATAACTGCTTTACGGTATATGTCAGTGTTTAATATTGGAGTGTCTTATATGTCAGTGTCTTATATTGGAGTGTCTAATATTGGAGTGTCTAATATTGGAGTATCTTATATGTCAGTGTGTGATATTGGAGTGTCTTATGTGTCACTATCGTACATGCCAGTGTCTTATATGTCAGTGTCTTATATTGGAGTGTCTTATATGTCAGTGTGTTATATTGGAGTGTGTTATATGGGAGTGGGTTATATTGGAGTGTGTTATATTGGAGTGTGTTGTATTATAATGTGTTACATTGGAGTGTGTTGTATTATAGTGTGTTATATTGGAGTGTCTTATATGTCAGTGTGTTGCATTGGAGTGTCTTATATGTCAGTGTCTTATATTGGAGTGTGTTGTATTGGATTGTACTACATGTCAGTGTCTTATATTGGAGTGTGTTGTATTGGATTGTATTATATGTCAGTGTCTTATATTGGAGTGTCTGATATGTCAGTATCTTATATGTCAGTGTGTTGTATTGGAGTGTGTTATATGGCAGTATCATATATGTCAGTGTCTTATATTGGAGTGTCTTATATGTCAGTGTCTTGTATTGGAGTGTCTCATATGTCAGTCTCTTACATGTCAGTGTTATATTGGAGTGTGTTACATTGGAGTGTCTATTATTGGAGTGTCTTATATTGGAGTGTCGTATATGTAAGTGTCTTATATTGGAGTGTGTTATATTGGAGTGTCTTATATGTCAGTGTCTTATATGTTAGTGTCGTATATTTGAGTGTCTTATATGTCAGTGTCTTATATGTTAGTGTCGTATATTGGAGTGTCTTATATTGGAGTGTCTTATATTGGAGTGTCTTGTATTGGAGTGTCTTGTATTGGAGTGTCTTGTATTGGAGTGTCTTGTATTGGAGTGTCTTGTATTGGAGTGTCTTATATTGGAATGTGTTGTATTGTAGTGTGTTATATTGGAGTGTCTCATATGTCAGTGTCTTATATTGGAGTGTGGTTTATTGGAGTGTCTTATATGTCACTGTCTTATATGTCAGTGTGTTATATTGGAGTGTGTTACATTGGAGTGTCTATTATTGGAGTGTCTTATATATTGGAGTGTCGTATATGTAAGTGTCTTATATTGGAGTGTGTTATATTGGAGTGTCTTATATGTCAGTGTCTTATATGTTAGTGTCTTATATGTTAGTGTCTTATATGTTAGTGTCTTATATGTTAGTGTCTTATATTTAAGTCTCTTATATTGGAGTCTCTTATATTGGAGTGTGTTTGTATGCTGACCTTTTGCATCCTGCAGTGACTTTAGAAATGCTTGTTTATGTGCTTTGTTTATGTGCTATGTTAAAAGAGTCCAAGTCCCTGCAGCAGTTTCCTTCGGACAAAGCAGGAGTGACAAAAACAAGGATGTTATTGACAGAGAGCAGCACGTCACGCTCGGCTGGCTTCTTCTGCACAAAGAAGGAGTTCAGGAGCCACAAATTGGCTGCGGGAATTGAGAGGTAAAAGATGCAGAAATGTATTCTCTGGACACGTCCAGCAGTCCAACAAATCAAATGTTTATGTATTCACTTTTCCTAAAGACTAAATATTGTCTGTCCAGCCTCACATGTCCTCAACGTGTCCTTAAAACGACAACAAGCCATTTGGGTAGAAATAGCATGTCGAGTAGATTAGCAATTAGCATGCTAGCCCAATAACGTCAACAAATGTGCTAGAAAAATGCGAGCGACGTAGTCACAAAAAGGAATCAGTTACATTGAAAAGTAGGAACTCTGGGGGGGGAAAATGGGAATTTTGGGAACTTATAATTACAATACACAATTTCTGGAAAAAGCAATTTTTGGAGATCATTTACATTTGTAATATGCTAACATTAGAATGCTGTCAGTTGGCATGCGTCAAGTGCCAAATTGTTTGGCTTTCAGGTGAAT